>NC_086445.1:893573358-893873358 GCF_028390025.1 Pseudophryne corroboree | reverse complement strand
AATTCAGACCTGATTGGTGCTGTGTAGATCAGGTATGAACTACGCATACCAGATGCCAGACAGCCGGCCCGCCCCCTCCCACCCTGCGATCGCCTCTGCCTGATTGACAGGCAGAGGCATTCGCTGGGTGGGCTGGCGGGATATGGCCGCTGTTTAGGGGGCGTGGTCCTGGCACGTGCCTGTACCGTGCGGGGGGCATGCTGCGGGGCTGCGTGACGTCACATGCACCTGCTACGACTCTGCGCTGGTAGGGAGCTACTCCTAAAGTACAAAAGCATTGCTGCGGGGGGGTGGGGGGGTGGGAGGGGGAGGGGTTGGCTGAGCGTGCATCCCCCCACATGTCTGTGTGACTGATCGTAGATGTGCTAAATTTAGCACATTTTACACACTGAACTCAATCACTACACTACATGCCCCTAGTCACTGCACTACATACCCTGTTTGCTACACTACATCACTATACTATATCACCTTATATGCTACACCACTTCAGTGCACTGCATGCCCCTATACACTGCAACATATCACTACACTACATCCCCCTATAAGCTACGCCAAATCCCCCCATCAGGGAAGCATAGCGGAGGTTGATACTGCTAACAGGAAGCTCAGTGCTGATAATAGAGTCTGGTGGTAATTCCGAGTTGTTCGTTCGCTGCTGATTTTCGCAGTGCAGCGATCAAGTGAAAAAACTGCAAAAATGCGCATGCGCATGGTATGCAGCGCGCATACGTTAAGTACTTTCACACAAAACTTTGTAGATTTACACAAGCTAGAGCGATGTTTTTTCATCGCTCGAGTGATCGTAGTGTGATTGACAGGAAGTGGGTGTTTCTGGGTGGAAACTGGCCGTTTTCAGGGAGTGTGCTAAAAAACGCAGGCGTGCCAGGTAAAAACGCAGGAGTGTCTGGAGAAACGGGGGAGTGGCTGGCCGAACGCAGGGCGTGTTTGTGACGTCAAACCAGGAACTAAACGCACTGAGGTGATCGCAGTCTAGGAGTAGATCTGGAGCTACTCAGAAACTGCAGGGAATTATTTAGTAGCAATTCTGCTAATCTTTCGTTCACTATTCTGCTAAGCTAAGATACACTCCCAGAGGGCGGCGGCCTAGCGTGTGCAATGCTGCTAAAAGCAGCTAGCGAGCGAACAACTCGGAATGAGGGCCTCTGTCTTTAAACTCACCACAAAGCTGCTGTAGTGATACTCAGTGAGAGTTGGAGGTTGTCCAGGCTCTTAATTACCACTGTCAAGTGGATAGCTTGCAAAGTGAGCCTTTGCTTTCTGTAACATCGGTGACTGTACCTGTTAACAAGCAAAAGTATGGGCAGCATGTCCTCTCAATGGTGTGTAGCTGACAGCTTGTTATAGGTTGGTAAATAAATACTATATTATCACAAGGGAGCGCTATGTGTTGTTCAATGGTTCAGATAATTTATTATGTAAAATATTTAATATTAAAAATGTCTAAAATAGATCAATATGATAAAAAATGCAAATTACACCAATAATAATCACTTGCACATAAAAGGATCTCTGTTACAGTACTTTAGTATAAAGTCCACAGACAATGTATATATAGGAGCTCCAATAGAGGATGTTTAAGCACACTGCAGGTGCTATTTGTAACTCCAATGAAAGACTGTTGAATGGATAAATAAAGGGTGAGCCAGGTGTCGTCTTTTTAGGCAGACAACCCGACGTAACTTGATGCGGCTCGCACAGTGTATATCATCCCACAGAGATACTACTCTTGTGTGCCCTCCCCACCGCTGAAACCGAACTCTCACCAGTGCCGTTCGTTTTCCTTAGCACAGCTATATTTAATATATTGGGTGGTGTCGGGTAGATGTGTCCACAGGGAGGGGGAGCGCAGCTGCGGGTGGCAGCCGATGAATAGAACCAAAACAGCCTCAGGTCTGTGGATAATTGTAGGTACTCAGGATCACGTAGGTGCAGTGATGTATTCCCTTAACGCATTTCTCTGTGCTTATTGGACATACGGTTTCACCTTCTGATAAAACCGTATATCCAATATTAAATATTTTACATAATAAATTGTTATTTGAACCGCTGAACAACACATTGCGCTCCCTTGTGATAATACAGTATTTATTTATCCTCTTTTTTATTTTATTAGTGAGTACCTCAGAGTACTCATATGGGAGCAGCTCTATTGCATGGTTAGCGACCTATTATACGGCATTTATATACAGCAACCTTTTTTGTGCGCTGAGTAATAATATTGTTAATAGTATTGTTATCAATAATACTATTATTAGTATTTTATTTGTTACCGGTTGGTGCTGGGCAGGCAGCCAGTATCATAGCCTGTTGAAAAACACAGCACCAACAGCTCACTTCTACAACTTGCACAGTGCACAGCACACTAGTTGCAGCACTGCATGGCAAAGAAGAGATTATAAGACAGTAGCCGGCACAGGAGAGTTCCCAGGTACTGGAGCTCACCTGCACATCGTTAGAGCCAGCTGTGGGCAGACAGGTGAGTCAGAGACACTGCCCCGGGAGCCGTCTGCTGTCTCACTGGAGCAGCACAGCACTGCCTTTAGAAAAATAAAAAAACTGTTCCTCTGTAACTTCTCTGCGCCCCTTCAAATCCTACACCTGGGGTGCATGCCCCCTTAAGCCCCCCCTAGTTGCGGCCCTGCACAAGGAAACCATAAGGAAGCACCTTGCCACTATTTTCTCCCTGAATATTTACTGCAATTTTCACATTTAGAGTGAGGTGGAGAGAATTTTAGGGCAGGCTAAGCACTGTGTGGCATGCTTCGGTGGCTGCTGATTACCAGGGAAGGAAGCCAGGACATATGTTACATACTGTACAGCTTCACATGTATGTTCCTATATCCTAGCCAGCTCCCCCTGCACATCTTGTACGGCGCTGCAGCCCAGGGGACTCTTAAGACACCTGTTAAGCTATTCCAAAGGTTCTCAAATGCGGTCCTCAAGGCACCCCAACAGTCCAGGTTTTAGGTATATCCATGGCTCATGATAAAGCTAAATATTTATCTTACTTAAAACCCTTTAAGAGGTCAAAGAACACAGTACGCTATTTACGTATGGTATACCGTAAGGGTACGCACGTTGCGTAACAATCGCTTAGCCGTAGTCGAGACGCTCGAGCGTCATGTTCGCTTACGGCAAAGGGATCACAGGCAGGCACGCTATAGGCTGCCGACTAGATAAAGCCAAATATTTATCCTATATAACACACTATACAGAGGTTAAGAAACACTGTACGCAACTGGCGCACGAGGTACCGTAAGGGTACGCTCTTAGCGTAGCGGACGCTGTATCGGGAGCGAGCCGCTCGAGCGACACAAACGCTCGCGAGAATACGCTGTTGGTATCGGGCACACTATAGGTGAGCGACTACCGTAATGCTACGCTATCAGCGTAGCGGACGCTCGAGACCACGAGGAGATCATGAGCGGCGCAGACGCTCACAAGATAACAATCAGTAGACCTTGAATGTAACACACAGAAATGATATTCTTATACTGTAAACCCTTTTGTAGTGATAAGGTGAAAATGCAACACAGTGTAAGCTGGTTTACACTAAAGCTGTTTGAGCGATAGAGACGCTCCTATTACCCACTGCAATATAATGAACACACAATACCGGTCTAAGGGTCTAACGCCTTTTAAGGAAATGAATGATTGTTCAAAAAGAATAATACAATACAAGTCATACACTTCCAATATAACATAGACTACCTAACCAGATAACTACACATGAAATACAATAGCAGTACAATAACAATATAAGAGAAACGAGAGAGAAAGAGAAGAGAGAGAGAGAGAGATATATGGCTCAGAATAACAAGAAAGACAATATGATTGCGGAGAAAACTTACGCACAAGGGGAACGATCGCATGCGCCTCTGGATATCCAGCTCCCGATTATCAGCAATGAGAACCGTTGAAGAGTGAGAGCTGGATATGATCGGCTTGTCTATTTATGCCCCACACACAATACAATTCAATGGTCCCTACAATCTTATTGTTCATTGGACACAGGAATTCGTCTTCGCATTATAACAAAAGGTCATAGGTTGATTCATACAGGTGGGCTGTGTCTACTTCCAACTGCTCAGGTGGGTGGGAAACTAGGTTTCCCGCCGCATGGATAAGTAAGTGCAAATAATAGTAAATGGACATAAACTTCTTATGTCCATAACTATTCGCACGAGCGATTAATCCGCTTCAAACCAACACCGGAATATTGCTAATTAAATACTCTTCCGATGGATACTAAACACCACTGTATGACTCATGTCTGACCCTTCGTATCAAACAAAGAGGGATCTCTCTGTCCATGAACATGCTACATTAACTAAACTTTCAGAATCTATCAAAGGGACCATGATCTACAAAATACATTATATGGTTAAAATATGTAACGATTGAGTCGCACGCTACGCACACATAAACTCTACCGTAAATGCACATCCCGTGCGCCTGCGGGTGCACGTAACAGCGGGTATGAGCACGCACGGGAGAGCGTACGCATGCGCAGAGCGGACATGTATGAGGTGCAAATATGGTAGTGTGCATAGTGATATTTTTCTGACTTTGACACTCAGCACAGATGGTTAAATTAAATTGACTGAGGTGCTAATTAAGTCACCTGTGGCCAAGAATGGATAAACTTTAAACCTGAACTATTGGGGTGCCTTGAGGGCCGCGTTTGCGAACCTCTGAGCTATCCTATACATTGTACTTTATGGCACGCTGTTCCGGCCACTCCCCCTTGAGACATGACACCATGATGACATGCCAAGGGTGCGGAGCCCCCAGCAACTGAGAAACACTGTCTGGGAAGAGGGGGAGTGTGGGGAGGGCTGTATAGGCAGCAGTGTACATATCTGAAGCATCCAAAGCAAGTTTCCTGGCCCAGGCTGAGGGAAAACACTGGCTATCCTGTGAAAACTGAGGGCCACTCAGATGGCCGGTGTTTTGCAGATAATCTAATGCTGCATCCTCAGATGTAGCAGTGGATCACAGAAGCCTGCAGGTGGCATCTATTAACACAAGATAGCATATTTACTAGTGATGTGCACCGGAAATTTTTCGGGTTTTGTGTTTTGGTTTTGGATTCGGATACGCGGCCGTGTATTGGATTCGGACGCGTTTTGGCAAAACCTCCCTGAAAATTTTTTGTCGGATTCGGGTGTGTTTTGGATTCGGGTGTTTTTTTTCAAAAAACCCTCAAAAACAGCTTAAATCATAGAATTTGGGGATCATTTTGATCCCATAGTATTATTAACCTCAATAACCATAATTTCCACTCACTTTCAGTCTATTCTGAACACCTCACAATATTATTTTTAGTCCTAAAATTTGCACCGAGGTCGCTGGATGACTAAGCTAAGCGACCCAAGTGGCCGACACAAACACCTGGCCCATCTAGGAGTGGCACTGCAGTGTCAGACAGGATGGCACTTCAAAAAAATAGTCCCCAAACAGCACATGATGCAAAGAAAAAAAGAGGCGCAATGAGGTAGCTGTGTGACTAAGCTAAGCAACCCAAGTGGCCGACACAAACACCTGGCCCATCTAGGAGTGGCATTGCTGTGTCAGACAGGATGGCACTTCAAAAAATAGTCCCCAAACAGCACATGATGCAAAGAAAAATGAAAGAAAAAAGAGGTGCAAGATGGATTTGTCCTTGGGCCCTCCCACCCACCCTTATGTTGTATAAACAGGACATGCACACTTTAACAAACCCATCATTTCAGCGACAGGGTCTGCCACACGACTGTGACTGAAATGACTGGTTGGTTTGGGCCCCCACCAAAAAAGAAGCAATCAATCTCTCCTTGCACAAACTGTCTCTACAGAGGCAAGATGTCCACCTCCTCCTCTTCCTCCGATTCCTCACCCCTTTCACTGTGTACATCCCCCTCCTCACAGAGTATTAATTTGTCCCCACTGGAATCCACCATCTCAGGTCCCTGTGTACTTTCAGGAGGCAATTGCTGGTGAATGTCTCCACGGAGGAATTGATTATAATTCATTTTGATGAACATCATCTTCTCCACATTTTCTGGAAGTAACCTCGTACGCCGATTGCTGACAAGGTGAGCGGCTGCACTAAACACTCTTTCGGAGTACACACTGGAGGGGGGACAACTTAGGTAAAAGAAAGCCAGTTTGTGCAAGGGCCTCCAAATTGCCTCTTTTTCCTGCCAGTATACGTACGGACTGTCTGACGTGCCTGCTTGGATGCGGTCACTCATATAATCCTCCACCATTCTTTCAATGGTGACAGAATCATATGCAGTGACAGTAGACGACATGTCAGTAATCGTTGGCAGGTCCTTCAGTCCGGACCAGATGTCAGCACTCGCTCCAGACTGCCCTGCATCACCGCCAGCGGGTGGGCTCGGAATTCTTAGCCTTTTCCTCGCACCCTCAGTTGCGGGAGAATGTGAAGGAGGAGCTGTTGATGGGTCACGTTCCGCTTGACTTGACAATTTTCTCACCAGCAGGTCTTTGAACCTCTGCAGACTTGTGTCTGCCGGAAAGAGAGATACAACGTAGGTTTTAAATCTAGGATCGAGCACGGTGGCCAAAATGTAGTGCTCTGATTTCAACAGATTGACCACCCGTGAATCCTAGTTAAGCGAATGAAGGGCTCCATCCACAAGTCCCACATGCCTAGCAGAATCGCTCTGTTTTAGCTCCTCCTTCAATGTCTCCAGCTTCTTCTGCAAAAGCCTGATGAGGGGAATGACCTGACTGGCTGGCAGTGTCTGAACTAACTTCACGTGTGGCAAGTTCAAAGGGTTGCAGAACCTTGCACAACGTTGAAATCATTCTCCAATGTGCTTGAGTCAGGTGCATTCCCCCTCCTTTGCCTATTTCGTAGGCAGATGTATAGGCTTGAATGGCCTTTTGCTGCTCCTCCATTCTCTCAAGCATATAGAGGGTTGAATTCCACCTCGTTACCACCTCTTGCTTCAGATGATGGGCCACCGACAGCATCTCTTGCACGCCCCTGTCGTTTTTTAAATAATTCTGCACCACCAAATTCAATGTATGTGCAAAACATGGGACGTGCTGGAATTTGCCCATATTTAATGCACACACAATATTGCTGGCGTTGTCCGATGCCACAAATCCACAGGAGAGTCCAATTGGGGTAAGCCATTCTGCGATGATCTTCCTCAGTTGCCGTAAGAGGTTTTCAGCTGTGTGCGTATTCTGGAAACCGGTGATACAAAGCGTAGCCTGCCTAGGAAAGAGTTGGCGTTTGCGAGATGCTGCTACTGGTGCCGCCGCTGCTGTTCTTGCGGCGGGAGTCCATACATCTACCCAGTGGGCTGTCACAGTCATATAGTCCTGACCCTGCCCTGCTCCACTTGTCCACATGTCCGTGGTTAAGTGGACATTGGGTACAACTGCATTTTTTAGGACACTGGTGACTCTTTTTCTGACGTCTGTGTACATTTTCGGTATCGCCTGCCTAGAGAAATTGAACCTAGATGGTATTTGGTACCGGGGACACAGTACCTCAATCAATTCTCAAGTTCCCTGTGAATTAACGGTGGATACCGGAAACACGTTTCTCACCACCCAGGCTGCCAAGTCCTGAGTTATCCGCTTTGCAGCAGGATGACTGCTGCGATATTTAATCTTCCTCGCAAAGGACTGTTGGACAGTCAATTGCTTACTGGAAGTAGTACAAGTGGTCTTCCGACTTCCCCTCTGGGATGACGATCGACTCCCAGCAGCAACAACAGCAGCGCCAGCAGCAGTAGGCGTTACACTCAAGGATGCATCGGAGGAATCCCAGGCAGGAGAGGACTCGTCAGACTTGACAGTGACATGGCCTGCAGGACTATTGGCATTCCTATCTAAGGAGGAAATTGACACTGAGGGAGTTGGTGGTGTGGTTCGCAGGAGCTTGGTTACAAGAGGAAGGGATTTAGTGGTCAGTGGACTGCTTCCGCTGTCACCCAAAGTTTTTGAACTTGTCACTGACTTCTGATGAATGCGGTACAGGTGACGTATAAGGGAGGATGTTCCTAGGTGGTTAACGTCCTTACCCCTACTTATTATTACAGCTTGACAAAGGCAACACACGGCTTGACACCAGTTGTCCGCATTTCTGTTTAAATAATTCCACACCGAAGAGGTGATTTTTTTTTGTATTTTGACCAGGCATGTCAATGGCCATATTCGTCCCACCGGACAACAGGTGTCTCCCCGGGTGCCTGACTTAAACAAACCACCTCACCATCAGAATCCTCCTTGTCAATTTCCGCCCCAGCGCCAGCAACACCCATATCCTCATCCTAGTGTACTTCAACAGTGAAATCTTCAATTTAACTATCAGGAACTGGACTGCGGGTGCTCCTTCCAGCACTTGCAGGGGGCGTGCAAATGGTGGAAGGCGCCACCTCTTCCCGTCTAGTGTTGGGAAGGTCAGGCATCGCAACCGACACAATTGGACTCTACTTGGGGATTTGTGATTTAGAAGAACGCACAGTTCTTTGCTGTGCTTTTGCCATCTTAACTCTTTTAAGTTTTCTAGCAGGAGGATGAGTGCTTCCATCCTCATGTGAAGCTGAACCACTAGCCATGAACATAGGCCAGGCCCTCAGCCGTTCCTTGCCACTCCGTGTCGTAAATGGCACATTGGCAAGTTTACGCTTCTCCTCAGACGATTTTGATTTAGATTTTTGGGTCCTTTTACAGAGCTTTATTTTTTTTGGATTTTACATGCCCTCTACTATGACATTGGGCATCGGCCTTGGCAGACGACGTTGATGGCATTTCATCGTCTCGGCCATGACTAGTGGCAGCAGCTTCAGCACGAGGTGGAAGTGGATCTTGATCTTTCCCTATTTTACCCTCCACATTTTTGTTCTCCATTTTTTAATGTGTTGGATTATATGCCAGTATTATATCAATAGCAATGGCCTACTACTATGTATACTGCGCAAAACTTAAATGCACCACAGGTATGGATGGATAGTATACTTGACGACACAGAGGTAGGTAGAGCAGTGGCCTACTGTACCGTACTGCTATATATTATATACTGGTGGTCAGCAAACTGTGCAAAACTGAAATGCACCACAGGTATGGATGGATAGTATACTTGACGACACAGAGGTAGATAGAGCAGTGGCCTTCTGTACCGTACTGCTATATATTATATACTGGTGGTCAGCAAACTGTGCAAAACTGAAATGCACCACAGGTATGGATGGATAGTATACTTGACGACACAGAGGTAGGTAGAGCAGTGGCCTACTGTACCGCACTGCTATATATTATATACTGGTGGTCAGCAAACTGTGCAAAACTGAAATGCACCACAGGTATGGATGGATAGTATACTTGACGACACAGAGGTAGGTAGAGCAGTGGCCTACTGTACCGTACTGCTATATATTATATACTGGTGGTCAGCAAACTGTGCAAAACTGAAATGCACCACAGGTATGGATGGATAGTATACTTGATGACACAGAGGTAAGTAGAGCTGTGGCCTTCTATACCGTACTGCTATATATTATATACTGGTGGTCAGAAAACTGTGCAAAACTGAAATGCATCACAGGTATGGATGGATAATATACTTGACAACACAGAGGTAGGTAGAGCAGTGGCCTACTGTACCGTACTGCTATATATTATATACTGGTGGTCAGCAAACTGTGCAAAACTGAAATGCACCACAGGTATGGATGGATAGTATACTTGACGACACAGAGGTAGGTAGAGCAGTGGCCTACTGTACCGTACTGCTATATATTATATATACTGGTGGTCAGCAAACTGTGCAAAACTGAAATGCACCACAGGTATGGATGGATAGTATACTTGACGACACAGAGGTAGGTAGAGCAGTGGCCTAATGTACCGTACTGCTATATATTATATACTGGTGGTCAGCAAACTGTGCAAAACTGAAATGCACCACAGGTATAGATGGATAGTATACTTGACGACACAGAGGTAGGTAGAGCAGTGGCCCACTGTACCGTAATGCTATATATTATATACTGGTGGTCAGCAAACTGTGCAAAACTGAAATGCACCACAGGTATGGATGGATAGTATACTTGACGACACAGAGGTAGGTAGAGCAGTGGCTTACTGTACCGTACTGCTATATATTGTATATACTGGTGTTCAGCAAACTGTGCAAAACTTAAATGCACCACAGGTATGGATGGATAGTATACTTGACGACACAGAGGTAGGTAGAGCAGTGGCCTACTGTACCATACTGCTATATATTATATATACTGGTGGTCAGCAAACTGTGCAAAACTGAAATGCACCACAGGTATGGATGGATAGTATACTTGACGACACAGAGGTAGGTAGAGCAGTGGCCTACTGTACCGTACTGCTATATATTATATATACTGGTGGTCAGCAAACTGTGCAAAACTGAAATGCACCACAGGTATGGATGGATAGTATACTTGACGACACAGAGGTAGGTAGAGCAGTGGCCTACTGTACCGTACTGCTATATATTATATACTGGTGGTCAGCAAACTGTGCAAAACTGAAATGCACCACAGGTATAGATGGATAGTATACTTGACGACACAGAGGTAGGTAGAGCAGTGGCCCACTGTACCGTACTGCTATATATTATATACTGGTGGTCAGCAAACTGTGCAAAACTGAAATGCACCACAGGTATGGATGGATAGTATACTTGACGACACAGAGGTAGGTAGAGCAGTGGCCTACTGTACCGTACTGCTATATATTGTATATAGTGGTGTTCAGCAAACTGTGCAAAACTGAAATGCACCACAGGTATGGATGGATAGTATACTTGATGACACAGAGGTAGGTAGAGCAGTGGCCTACTGTACCATACTGCTATATATTATAGATACTGGTGGTCATCAAACTGTGCAATACTAAAATGAACCACAGGTATGGATGGATAGTACACTTGTCGACACAGAGGTAAGTAGAGCAGTGGACTTCTGTACCATACTGCTATATATTATATACTGGTGGTCAGCAAACTGTGCAAAACTGAAATGCACCACAGGTATGGATGGATAGTACACTTGACGACACAGAGGTAGGTAGAGCAGTGGCCTACTGTACCGTACTGCTATTTATTATATATACTGGTGGTCAGCAAACTGTGCAAAACTGAAATGCACCACAGGTATGGATGGATAGTATACTTGACGACACAGAGGTAAGTAGAGCTGTGGCCTTCTGTACCGTACTGCTATATATTATATACTGGTGGTCAGCAAACTGTGCAAAACTGAAATGCATCACAGGTATGGATGGATAATATACTTGACAACACAGAGGTGGTAGAGCAGTGGCCTACTGTACCGTACTGCTATATATTATATACTGGTGGTCAGCAAAACTGTGCAAAACTGAAATGCACCACAGGTATGGATGGATAGTATACTTGACGACACAGAGGTAGGTAGAGCAGTGGCCTACTGTACCGTACTGCTATATATTATATATACTGGTGGTCAGCAAACTGTGCAAAACTGAAATGCACCACAGGTATGGATGGATAGTATACTTGACGACACAGAGGTAGGTAGAGCAGTGGCCTACTGTACCGTACTGCTATATATTATATACTGGTGGTCAGCAAACTGTGCAAAATTGAAATGCACCACAGGTATAGATGGATAGTATACTTGACGACACAGAGGTAGGTAGAGCAGTGGCCCACTGTACCGTACTGCTATGTATTATATACTGGTGTTCAGCAAACTGTGCAAAACTTAAATGCACCACAGGTATGGATGGATAGTATACTTGACGACACAGAGGTAGGTAGAGCAGTGGCCTACTGTACCATACTGCTATATATTATATATACTGGTGGTCATCAAACTGTGCAAAACTGAAATGAACCACAGGTATGGATGGATAGTACACTTGACGACACAGAGGTAGGTAGAGCAGTGGACTTCTGTACCATACTGCTATATATTATATACTGGTGGTCAGCAAACTGTGCAAAACTGAAATGCACCACAGGTATGGATGGATAGTATACTTGACGACACAGAGGTAGGTAGAGCAGTGGCCTACTGTACCGTACTGCTATTTATTATATATACTGGTGGTCAGCAAACTGTGCAAAACTGAAATGCACCACAGGTATGGATGGATAGTATACTTGACGACACAGAGGTAAGTAGAGCTGTGGCCTTCTGTACCGTACTGCTATATATTATATACTGGTGGTCAGCAAACTGTGCAAAACTGAAATGCATCACAGGTATGGATGGATAGTATACTTGACGACACAGAGGTAGGTAGAACAGTGGCCTACTATACCGTACTGCTATATATTATATACTGGTGGTCAGCAAACTGTGCAAAACTGAAATGCACCACAGGTATGGATGGATAGTATACTTGACGACACAGAGGTAGGTAGAGCAGTGGCCTACTGTACCGTTCAGCCATATATTATATATACTGGTGGTCAGCAAACTGTGCAAAACTGAAATGCACCACAGGTATGGATGGATAGTATATTTGACAACACAGAGGTAGGTAGAGCAGTGGCCTACTGTACCGTACTGCTATATATTATATACTGGTGGTCAGCAAACTGTGCAAAACTGAAATGCACCACAGGTATGGATGGATAGTATACTTGACGACACAGAGGTAGGTAGAGCAGTGGCCTTCTGTACCGTACTGCAATATATTATATACTGGTGGTCAGCAAACTGTGCAAAACTGAAATGCACCACAGGTATGGATGGATAGTATACTTGACGACACAGAGGTAGGTAGAACAGTGGCCTACTATACCGTACTGCTATATATTATATATACTGGTGGTCAGCAAACTGTGCAAAAGTGAAATGCACCACAGGTATGGATGGATAGTATACTTGACGACACAGAGGTAGGTAGAGCAGTGGCCTACTGTACCGTACTGCTATATATTATATATACTGGTGTTCAGCAAACTGTGCAAAACTGAAATGCACCACAGGTATGGATGGATAGTATACTTGACGACACAGAGGTAGTTAGAGCAGTGGCCTACTGTACCGTACTGCTATTTGATATATATACTGGTGGTCAGCAAACTGTGCAAAACTGAAATGCACCACAGGTATGGATGGATAGTATACTTGACGACACAGAGGTAGGTAGAGCAGTGGCCTACTGTACCGTACTGCTATATATTATATACTGGTGGTCAGCAAACTGTGCAAAACTGAAATGCACCACAGGTATGGATGGATAGTATACTTGACGACACAGAGGTAGGTAGAGCAGTGGCCTTCTGTACCATACTGCTATATATTATATACTGGTGGTCAGCAAACTGTGCAAAACTGAAATGCACCACAGGTATGGATGGATAGTATACTTGACGACACAGAGGTAGGTAGAGCAGTGGCCTACTGTACAGTACTGCTATATATTATATATACTGGTGGTCAGCAAACTGTGCAAAACTGAAATGCACCACAGGTATGGATGGATAGTATACTTGACGACACAGAGGTAGGTAGAGCAGTGGCGTACTGTAACGTACTGCTATATATTATATACTGGTGGTCAGCAAACTGTGCAAAACTGAAATGCACCACAGGTATGGATGGATAGTATACTTGACGACACAGAGGTAGGTAGAGCAGTGGCCTTCTGTACCGTACTGCAATATATTATATACTGGTGGTCAGCAAACTGTGCAAAACTGAAATGCACCACAGGTATGGATGGATAGTATACTTGACGACACAGAGGTAGGTAGAGCAGTGGCCTACTGTACCGTTCAGCCATATATTATATATACTGGTGGTCAGCAAACTGTGCAAAACTGAAATGCACCACAGGTATGGATGGATAGTATATTTGACAACACAGAGGTAGGTAGAGCAGTGGCCTACTGTACCGTACTGCTATATATTATATACTGGTGGTCAGCAAACTGTGCAAAACTGAAATGCACCACAGGTATGGATGGATAGTATACTTGACGACACAGAGGTAGGTAGAGCAGTGGCCTTCTGTACCGTACTGCAATATATTATATACTGGTGGTCAGCAAACTGTGCAAAACTGAAATGCACCACAGGTATGGATGGATAGTATACTTGACGACACAGAGGTAGGTAGAACAGTGGCCTACTATACCGTACTGCTATATATTATATATACTGGTGGTCAGCAAACTGTGCAAAAGTGAAATGCACCACAGGTATGGATGGATAGTATACTTGACGACACAGAGGTAGGTAGAGCAGTGGCCTACTGTACCGTACTGCTATATATTATATATACTGGTGTTCAGCAAACTGTGCAAAACTGAAATGCACCACAGGTATGGATGGATAGTATACTTGACGACACAGAGGTAGTTAGAGCAGTGGCCTACTGTACCGTACTGCTATTTGATATATATACTGGTGGTCAGCAAACTGTGCAAAACTGAAATGCACCACAGGTATGGATGGATAGTATACTTGACGACACAGAGGTAGGTAGAGCAGTGGCCTACTGTACCGTACTGCTATATATTATATACTGGTGGTCAGCAAACTGTGCAAAACTGAAATGCACCACAGGTATGGATGGATAGTATACTTGACGACACAGAGGTAGGTAGAGCAGTGGCCTTCTGTACCATACTGCTATATATTATATACTGGTGGTCAGCAAACTGTGCAAAACTGAAATGCACCACAGGTATGGATGGATAGTATACTTGACGACACAGAGGTAGGTAGAGCAGTGGCCTACTGTACAGTACTGCTATATATTATATATACTGGTGGTCAGCAAACTGTGCAAAACTGAAATGCACCACAGGTATGGATGGATAGTATACTTGACGACACAGAGGTAGGTAGAGCAGTGGCGTACTGTAACGTACTGCTATATATTATATACTGGTGGTCAGCAAACTGTGCAAAACTGAAATGCACCACAGGTATGGATGGATAGTATACTTGACGACACAGAGGTAGGTAGAGCAGTGGCCTTCTGTACCGTACTGCAATATATTATATACTGGTGGTCAGCAAACTGTGCAAAACTGAAATGCACCACAGGTATGGATGGATAGTATACTTGACGACACAGAGGTAGGTAGAGCAGTGGCCTACTGTACCGTTCAGCCATATATTATATATACTGGTGGTCAGCAAACTGTGCAAAACTGAAATGCACCACAGGTATGGATGGATAGTATATTTGACAACACAGAGGTAGGTAGAGCAGTGGCCTACTGTACCGTACTGCTATATATTATATACTGGTGGTCAGCAAACTGTGCAAAACTGAAATGCACCACAGGTATGGATGGATAGTATACTTGACGACACAGAGGTAGGTAGAACAGTGGCCTACTATACCGTACTGCTATATATTATATATACTGGTGGTCAGCAAACTGTGCAAAAGTGAAATGCACCACAGGTATGGATGGATAGTATACTTGACGACACAGAGGTAGGTAGAGCAGTGGCCTACTGTACCGTACTGCTATATATTATATATACTGGTGGTCAGCAAACTGTGCAAAACTGAAATGCACCACAGGTATGGATGGATAGTATACTTGACGACACAGAGGTAGTTAGAGCAGTGGCCTACTGTACCGTACTGCTATTTGATATATATACTGGTGGTCAGCAAACTGTGCAAAACTGAAATGCACCACAGGTATGGATGGATAGTATACTTGATGACACAGAGGTAGGTAGAGCAGTGGCCTACTGTACCGTACTGCTATATATTATATACTGGTGGTCAGCAAACTGTGCAAAACTGAAATGCACCACAGGTATGGATGGATAGTATACTTGACGACACAGAGGTAGGTAGAGCAGTGGCCTTCTGTACCATACTGCTATATATTATATACTGGTGGTCAGCAAACTGTGCAAAACTGAAATGCACCACAGGTATGGATGGATAGTATACTTGACGACACAGAGGTAGGTAGAGCAGTGGCCTACTGTACAGTACTGCTATATATTATATATACTGGTGGTCAGCAAACTGTGCAAAACTGAAATGCACCACAGGTATGGATGGATAGTATACTTGACGACACAGAGGTAGGTAGAGCAGTGGCGTACTGTAACGTACTGCTATATATTATATACTGGTGGTCAGCAAACTGTGCAAAACTGAAATGCACCACAGGTATGGATGGATAGTATACTTGACGACACAAAGGTAAGTAGAACTGTGGCCTTCTGCTCCATACTGCAATATATTATATACTGGTGGTCAGCAAACTGTGCAAAACTGAAATGCACCACAGGTTTGGATGGATAGTATACTTGACGACACAGAGGTAGGTAGAGCAGTGGCCTACTGTACCGTACTGCTATATATTATATACTGGTGGTCAGCAAACTGTGCAAAACTGAAATGCACCACAGGTATGGATGGGATAGTATACTTGACGACACAGAGGTAGAGCAGTTTACTACTGTACCGTACTGCTATATATATAGTTATACTGGTGGTCAGCAAAATTCTGCACTGTCCTCCTACTATATACTACAATGCAGCACAGATATGGAGCATTTTTCAGGCAGAGAACGTATAATACTGGTGGTCACTGGTCACCATAACTCTGCACTGTCCTCCTACTATATAATACTGCTGGTCCCCAATCCCCACAATAAAGCAATTAGCACACTGAGCACAGATATTTGCTGCACACTGAGCACAGATATGGAGCGTTTTTCAGGCAGAGAACGTAGATATTTGCACTTGCAGCACACTGAGCACAGATATTTGCAGCACACTGAGCACAGATATTTGCAGCACACTGAACATAGAAACTGAGAGGACGCCAGCCACGTCCTCTCACGATCATCTCCAATGCATGAGTGAAAAATGGTGGCGACGCGCGGCTCCTTATATAGAATACGAATCTCGCGAGAATCCGACCGCGGGATGATGACGTTCGGGCGCGCTCGGGTTAACCGAGCAAGGCGGGAGGATCTGAGTTGCTCGGACCCGTGCAAAAAAGGTGAAGTTCGGACGGGTTCGGATCCCGAGGATCCAAACCCGCTCATCACTAATATTTACACATAGCAGCTTCGTCCAAAGACACAGCCACTGTGTGTACTCTGTCCATCTCAGAATCAGTTACCTAATAGCAGGGCCGGCGACAGGCGTGTACAAAGGGGACAACTGTACTGAGCCCAGAGGATCAGAGGGGCCCCAAGTATATGCTGATAAGTAGTACCTGGCAGGGATGTGAACCGTCTTGTCCATATAGGGCAGAGAGCTGTAGGCGGTGTGGCCACAGCCTTAGAGTGACGGGAGCCTCTCAAACACAATGACTGTGTGGAGCGAGTGTGCGTCCACTCTTCTGGGTTCTTCTCTGTTGCAGGCAGTTATGGGACATGGCAGCAGCTCCGCTGGTTAGGATTCCCGTTCCCTGCATTGGCCTCTTCTGGTAGTTGTCTGCTGTGCAGTGTTCTGGTTTGGGTAATGCAGCACAGGTGAGTCTCTCCCTGGGGTAAGAATGGCTTGGTGAGGGGATACAGGGTTTTGGGATGGACTGGGGAAGCTGGGAATGCAGCATGGAGTCATTGGGGAGAGACAGACTATGGGGTGTGTGGGAGGAAGGAGAGAGGGAGACGCAGACTGTGGTATGTAGTGGGGAGGAAGGAGAGATATACAGATTTATATATATATATATATATATAAAAAATAATTTTGTTTATATAGCGCTCTTTCTCCAATAGGACTCAATGCGCTTAACAGATACATAGTATAATATAGTACAGAAAATAATGAAGTACAGAACAGCTTTTCATAAAATACAGAAGCATGGAGATACTAAAGGGACAATTATGGGAATGCTTGAGTAAAAAGGAAAGTCTTAAGTCTACTTTTGAAGGATTCTATAGTTGGGGCCTCTCGCACTGTGCGGGGAAGTGAGTTCCATAGAGTCGGAGCTGCATGACTGAATGCTTGACCCTCAGATGAATTACGGGAGATTCTAGGTACTGCTAAAAGTCCTTCATCTACAGATCGCAGTAATCGAGTGGGGCAGTATGGGGTTAGAAGCTGCTTCAGGTACCTTGGGCCCTGGTCATGTAGTGCTTTGAAACTCAGTAAGCCAATCTTGAAGATGATTCGCCATCTTACAGGCAGCCAGTAAAGGGAGTAGAGTATGGGTGTTATGTGGCTAGAACGGGGCTGGTCGGTTAACAGCCTGGCAGCTGTGTTTTGCACCAGCTGTAAGCAGTGAAATTCTTTTGCTGGGAGACCAAGGTAGAGGGAATTACAGTAGTCTAATCGAGATGATACAAATGCATGGATGACTTTTGGCAGATCATTTAAGGGAATTAAGTGCTTGATTCTGTCTATGTTCCTCAGGTGAAAGAATGAGGATTTGATTGTGGCTGATATCTGATGTTTAATTGTCAAGCCACCATCCAGGACAACGCCAAGATTCCGCATACGATCAGTGGTTTGTAATTCTGAATCCCCGAGTGTAAGTCCAGTGGGTTGGCTATGCTGCAGTCTTGTCCTTTGATATTGCAGTCCTATCATAAGGACATCTGTGTTATCCGGGTTAATTCGCAGCCAACTGGCACTCATCCACTCCTGGACTTCAGCTAGACAGCCATTTAGGGTTGCTATTGGGTTATCAGTGCCCGAAGCAAAGGACAAGTACAGTTGTGTATCATCTGCATAGCAGTGGTAGACTAGCCCATGGCGCCTGATTATTTCACCTAGCGGGAGCATGTATACTGCAAAAAGCATGGGGGATAGTATAGAACCTTGTGGGACACCACATGGCAATGGCACTGGTGGTGATGAGTATAATCCAGATGATACTCTCTGTGACCTGCCTGTGAGAAATTATTTGAACCAGTTTAGGACTGTGCCATCCAGTCCACAAAAATGTATCAGTCGCTCAATCAGAAGCCCATGGTCCACGGTATCACATGCTGCGGAGAGATCCAGAAGGATTAATATTGAACAGTCACCTCTGTCTCTTGCAATCAGAAGATCATTTAACACACACACCAGGGCTGTTTCAGTGCTATGTCTTCTCCTGAATCCTGATAGGAATGGATCATATATATCAGAGGTTCTCAAACTCGGTCCTCGGGAGCCCACACAGTGCATGTTTTGCAGGTAACCCAGCAGGTGCACAGGTGTATTAATTACTCACTGACACATTTTAAAAGGTCCACAGGTGGAGCTAATTATTTCACTTGCGATTCTGTGAGGAGACCTGCAAAACATGCACTGTGTGGGCCCCCGAGGACCGAGTTTGAGAACCTCTGATATATATCATGGGTTGTCAGGCGGGTTTCCAGTTGATTTTCAACCACTTTCTCAATAACCTTTCCTAGAAAAGGAAGGTTTGATACTAGTCTATAGTTGGTCATACAGTCGGGATCTAAATTAGTTTTTTTAAGAAGAGGTCTATATATCTATCCAGAGATATCGCTGTATGGGGCCTCAAGATTCCTGTTGCCGGCCCAGCCTAACACACAAGCAGTTCCCTAACACACAAGCAGTATGGTCCAGTATGTTTCTGGAATGTGTGAGAAAACTGGAATACCTGGAGAAACCATACATAACTGTAGAGAGAACATACAAACTTCACACAAATCCGTAATCTACAGTATCCCGTGATAAAATAAGTAGCAATAGAGAATATACTTTCAGTTTTCTTGTTCTAATGTGATTATATTTTGTACAGAAGATATATCAGATAATCAGCATTTAGCATTTGCTTTGTTGAGCGTCTATGTAGATAAAGGATATAAGGTTTTCAAAGTAGTCAGTGTTGTAAATGATAAAATTGCATATAATTAGATGCGGATGTGTAGATAATTACAAGTTGGAAAAGCAAATGCAATTAGTTTGTTCTCATTTTCACTATGAAAGAGTACATGTCTTTAGGTAAAACTTGTTTTGCATAGAACACAGAGCAATATGAAAAGTGTGCAAAATATAGCAGTTTTCCTAGGCTCTGCTCAGGAAAGAACAGAGACGAAAAACTTTCTATGCATGCAAATCAGGTGACAAATAGTGAGAGTCACACAGAAACATGTTCATGCAATAAAAGTGGCTTTATTTAGGAAAACAACTGAAAAGTCTAATTTAATGAAGTGAGTGGTTCTAAAGGGAGTTAGATTTTGATATAGCATTTTTCAGTTGTTTAAAGTAAGCATATTTAGTAGAGATGAACGGGTTCGGTTCCGTGAGAACCAACCCCCCCCCCCCCCCCCCCCCGAACTTCACACTCCGAGTCCGGATCCGAGTCTGGTTCGGGTTTTCCTGACAGACTCGGAAACCAGAACGAGGCAAAATGTCATTATCCTGCTGTTGTATTCTCGTGGGTTTTAAATTCCATATAAGGAGCCGCGCGTCGCCGCCATTTTCTCTCCAGTCCTGGAGAGTGTAGCGAGAGGACGTGTCTCCTCAGTGTCTGTGCAAGAAAGTGGCAAGGCACGTGGGGTGGCAACCTGCTCTTTTGTATCATTCCAGTGGTGCTGTCTTGTGCTGCATCAGTCCAGTGGTGGTGTCTTGTGCTGCATCAGTCCAGTCACAGTGATGGTGTCCTGTGCTGCCGTAAGTCCAGTGCTGCTGTATAAGTCCAGTCCAGTGGTGCTGTCTTGTTCTGCATCAGTCCAGTGGTGGTGTCCTGTGCTGCCATAAGTCCAGTGCTGCTGTATAAGTCCAGTCCAGTGGTGCTGTCTTGTTCTGCATCAGTCCAGTGGTGGTGTCCTGTGCTGCCATAAGTCCAGTGGTGATGTCCTGTGCTGCCATAAGTCCAGTGGTACTGCTGTATAAGTCCAGTCCGGTGGTGCTGCCGTATAAGTCTAGTCCAATGGTGCCTCTGTATAAGTCCAGTCCAGTGGTGCTGCCATATAAGTCCAGCGGTACTGACATATAAGTCATGGGGTACTGCCATATAAGTTCAGCGGTACTGCCGTATAAGTCCAGCGGTACTGCCGTCTAAGTCCAGGGGTACTGCCGTATAAGTCCAGTGGTACTGCCGTATAAGTCCAGTGGTGCTGTCTAAGTCTAGTACAGTGGTGCTGTCTTGTGCTGCATCAGTCCAGTCACTCCATTTTTGGTGTCCTGTGCTGCCATAAGTCCAGTGGTGCTGCTATATAAGTCCAGTCCAGTAGTGCTGCCATATAAGTCCAGGCCAGTGGTGCTGCCGTATAAGTCCAGGGGTACTGCCGTATATGTCCAGTGGTACAGCCATAAAAGTCCAGCAGTACTGCCGTATAAGTCTAGGGGTACTGCTGCATAAGTCCAGCGGTACTGCCGTATAAGTCCAGTGGTGCAGTATAAGTCCGGTTCAGTGGTGCTGTCTTGTGCTGCATTAGTCCAGTCACTCCATTGGTGGTACCTGTGCTGCCATAAGTCCAGTGGTGCTGCCGTACAAGTCCAGTCCAGTGGTGCTGTCGTATAAGTCCAGCGGTACTGCCATATAACTGCCGTGCTGTCCTGTGCTGTATATTATTTACTCCAAATAAAGGGGTTATTAATATTTAATCCAAATAATTTTTACAAGGTTTGCCATGTGTGGAGTAGGGGTACGCTCTCCTGTGCCATATATTGTTATATAACTCCAGAAAAATAATAGAGAACAAAAATTTGGAGGATAAAATAGGGAAAGATCAAGAACCACTTCCTCCAAGTGCTGAAGCTGCTGCCACTAGTCATGAAATAGACAATAAAATGCCATCAACGTCATCTGCCATGGCCGATGCCCAATGTCCCAGTTGAGAGTTCATATATTGACCACCTTACATTGTCTCTGTTCTGTATTCACTGGAATCCTTTTGGCCCTCTCATGGGACAGTTCATTACAGCATTTCAATGTAACAGTAAGGACAATTTGTTGCTTCCGGGAACATGTACAGATGGAGCCGCACTCATCCAGTGCGGCTCAATTGCAGGCAAGCACTCCCGGCGTGACTAGGCGATCCGTCCGCCTAGCCTTGCCGGGAGTGCACAGAGACACTCTCCCATTCTAGTTAATTTGGCGCGTCTCTGTCACGGACACGCACGCACCCTGGATGAAGACGCTATCCCATTCTAGTGCACGGACGCGCGCTCACCCCGGATGGAGATGCTATCTTATTCTAGTGAATGGGGTGTGTCTCCGTCATGGATACGCGAATGGAGAAGCTCCGGGAACAGTCACGTCCGGGCACGCGCGCCCAGGCACAGACAGAGCCACGAGTAGCGTGGTTCCATCTGTATGGCTCTTTTCACAATAGTATGATGTGGAGTTGTATCCTGAAGCTGATTCAATGAGTCCCAGCAGATATGCTGCTTGTGATCTGTCAGTTTGTTTAGCACTTTTAGAAGAAAAACATTTCAGTGTCAGCATCTTTTATACTATCCAAATAATAAGCCACATAATAACAGATGCGATTAATAGCACAACAAATCCTTTAGAAATAATTGATAATATACTGTACATAATAACCAGTTTCCTATTGGTGGGGAACCTCCGGCCCGCGGGCCATATAAGGCCCGCAAAGCCATTGGTTCTGGCCCACCCGCTTGTGTCAGTGAGACATGCTGCCGCTCAGTCCGGCGGCCGCGTGTCTCAGCTGTCAGGGAGGAGAGCGCAGCTACTATGTCCGGCGGCAGGTAAGATCTCAAACCAATCAGGAGCCGCCACTGCCGGTCCGCAAGCTCTGATTGGCTCACAAACCGGCGGCTGGTTTGAGGTCCTACACGCCGCCGCCGCCCTACATAGCCGCGCTCTCCTCCCTGTCCTGATCCCCTGACACCCGCCGGATGGAGCAGTGGTGAGCAGCAAAGTAGGGTGGGGGGAGGGACACTGTGGGGGTATTTGTGGATCTGGCACTGTGGGGGCATTTTTATAGCTGGCACTAAGGGGGCATTTGTGGATCTGGCACTGTGGGGGCATTTGTATACCTGGCACTGTGGGGGCATTTGTGGATCTGGCACTGTGGGGGCATTTGTATACCTGGCACTGTGGGTGCATTTGTGGATCTGACACTGTGGGTGCATTTGTGGATCTGGCACTGTGGGGGCATTTGTATACCTGACACTGTGGGGGCATTTGTGGATCTGACACTGTGGGTGCATTTGTGGATCTGGCACTGTGGGTGTACTATTTGTGGGTCTGGCATTGTGGGGGCATTTGTGGATCTGACACTGTTGGGGGCATTTGTATACCTGACACTGTGGGGGCATTTGTATACCTGGCACTGTGGGGGCAATTGTGAATCTGGCACTGTGGGGGCAATTGTGGATCTGGCACTATGGGGGCAATTGTGGATCTGGCACTGCACTATTGGGGGCATATGTGTATCCCGTCCCATTTTAATTGGCCATATCAATTTTTTGGGCGCGCGTGCGCACACCGTACCTCTAATGGGCAGACCTACTGGGGGGCAGGGTTATTTTTTTAAGTTGAGAATTTTAGTATGGCCCCCCGAAGGATTTTATAAATATCCAAATGGCCCTTGGTAGAAAAAAGATTCCCCACCCCTGCCTTACACCAATTGGCTGGATTTAGCCACGAAAACCAAGAGAACCAAGAGTTTGGTATTAACACAAGTATAGTTATGTTCTTCAGGAAAGTGGTTCTCGAAATAAATTATTTCATTCATTTTGTCATCTATGATATCCTCTGAGTTAGAATCATTTGTTAAGTTGGTACAATATTTTACTCCATATACCGTTTGCAAAATAACACAGTAGCCTGATAAGGCCTCTGTAAGGTAATCCAAAACCATCCGGAGCTGAAGTAGCCCTGCCTTTATGGCCTGCGATTCATAACCAGTGTACCTAAATGTGCTGTCATATATGTCTGCGATGTTATCAAATATATCCCCAAAATCCTTGATCATTTTCTGAATTGCTGTGATTCCCTAAGTACCAAATGTAATTATATTTCCAAATCCCAATCCAAGCTTATAACAAGTACGTAGGGTAACAAGGGGCTTAGATTTCTTATTTACTGCCTTTACATCTCGCTTAGTCAAGGCCTGGACAGGAAGTATAATTTTCTGAGTAAATTACTCCCTCAATTCACCATGATTTAATGTAACTACACCAGGAAAAAATGTTCCTATAAAGCATATTCCAAATGACTTGTATGATAACCACTTGTAGGCCCACATACAACAAATGTAATAGACCCCACTTGGCAAAGTGTATGGTATATTCCATAATGCATATTGAACTGTGTCATACATGAGATCACTGGTATTCAGATTACCTTTGTATGGGTAAGGGGAGGGGCAAAAATGACTTATACCCACAACTTTCCTTAAAATGTCTTTACTGTATTGTGGTGTATCTTCATGTAATATGTAGGTGCACCCTCTAGTGACTCCCAAAAATGTTAGTCCAGTGTGGACATCTTTCTCATGATGGTACGGTTGCTCAGAGTCAGCTATGGCCTTATCCACATGTCACTTTGAAATTTTGAGCCTGCATCAATCAAAATATGGAGATTCTAGAAGAAAAAGGTTTTATCAATCTTGCCTGACTGTGAGAGTCATTATACATTCCTTTACTTTATACTTAATATTTTTTTTGTGCAAAAAAAAAAAAAAGTGGGTTCAATTATCATTATCAACCTAATGCAGATGAGTGATCATGTCCCTTTATAAAATAAAATTGAACCTTAAAGTGTACTTTTAAAGGCAATGAAAGAAAAATAATGTGATTTTGGTTGCCTGTATATGTATTTTAATGTTTAATTATGATTCTCTCTTTATAAACGAAACTAACCATTTGGTATAATTTTACTTGCCAGGGGAATATTTTAGTTTGTATATTTCTATGTATGCATGCAGATTTCTAATTACACATAGGGAAGTATTCAATTATCTGAGATAACCCATTTTTGAGTAAAAAACTGCAATTTTACTGCAAATCGTGAAAGACCCCCTATTCAATTTGCTGAAATAATTTATCGGCAATAATTTTACCATGAATATCACTTCACCTACTCTGAGCAGGTGCAAAATTGGGGAAAACCTCTATTTTAAAGTAAAAATGTCAGCTTTGTTTCAGAACCTCTGGGACACCACCTTTTACCCTAATGATTAAGTGGGCACTTTTAATGTTTTAATTATTTTTAATAGGCCAATAATGAAGTAATTTTTTGGGTGAAAAAGTGCAAAGTGACAGAGTTTGGGGTTCACATTATGGGATAGGCATATTGGGGTGCTTTATCAGTGGGACAAATGTTTTTAGGCTTGCCAGGTGGGAGTAGTTGGTCTATTTCCAAAAAAATTTAACTATTTTAAAATGACCCAAATATTTACTCATTCCCATTTTTATGTACCCCGAATATAATGAGAGCATTTATTTCGCTGGGGAAAAAAATAGCTTTTATAATTTTTTCCATTTTTAAAAAAAATGCCTATAACAGCCATTTGACTCAATTAAGTACCCCAAAATCTATTTAATATGATTTCTAATACACTTCTGTACTGTTTTACTATGTTAATTTTGCATTTTTGGGGGTACAGGCTGATTTCTCCATTTTCACCTACACTTTTCATAGGAAGAATTTTCCCGCAAATCTTTTTTTCACAATTTTCGTAATCGAATAGGTGTGAAAACGGGAGTGCACATACTTTTGAAAAGATATTTTCATGCCATTAGCATGAAAAATTACAGTACAAAAAATGCTGTGATTTTGTGGCTTTTTGAAAATCCCCCATAATCTTGGATAGTTCATATTAAATGAAGCACTTTCAAGAATTATTTTTCTTTACTGCATAAGCCAAAAAATAACAGAGCATTGATACATGTATTCTTGGATGATCATAAAACATTATCTTTTCCTTACAAAAATGAATCTTTTTTTAAAATCAAGTGGTTATTATTGATTTTGCAGTACAGAACAAACAGTAACAAGAAAACAAAAGTTCAAATATTGATTGACATGTACCATTACACATAACAAAAAAGATTCAAAGTGAAGTCTTGATCATGGTAGCATAAATTGAGAAAGTTTTTGCAATTCTTATACTGTCCACCACACCCATTACTGAAGTAACTCACGTTTTTGACAACAGGAATGCCTTTCTTGATGTACTGAATAATTATTTGTGTTCAGTTCACAAATGCTACATTATATTCCAAAGAGACTTGTGGTGAACACGGCATCAGACTGGGCAACATGTGCGTAGATTAGAGCTGTGTGCAACCATTGTTCATCCAATGATACACTTGAACTTCATCCTGAATCGTGTAAGAATAGTTTTCGTGGATATGTGTGTTCAAATTTTCACACCTATTCATTTCAGAAATTGCTAAAACAGGATTTGCGTTAAAATTCTTGCCATGGAAAGTATAAGTGAAAATGAGGTAATTAGTCTGTACTTAAAAAAATGCCAAACTAACATACAGATGTAGCCATGCTCATTGTGGCTATATCTGCGCCACAGTGCGATGGGGTGAACGTGGGCGTCGACACATCTTGGGCTTGCATGTGTCATAGATGCACACCTTTCACATGAATGGGAATCTGCTTGTGCGCTGCCTCAGCCCAACTAGGCACCAGATTGCCTTGCCGCACCAGCAGGGCATGTTTGCTATGTAGCCACACTGGATGAGTGTAAGGGTACATCTGTAAGGGTATGGGTCGACCCAACTTAGGTCGACAGTCATTAGGTCGACCACTGAAGGTCAACATGGGCATTAGGTCGGCATGCACAAGGTCGACATGGGAATTAGGTTGACATGTACTAGGTCGACAGGTGAAAATGTCGACATGAGTTTTTCAACTGTTTTTGGTCTCGTTTTCTTCGTAAAGTGATGGGGAACCCTAATTAGTGCACTGTGTCCCCTCATATGACTCGCTTCGCTCGCCACGCTTCGGGCAAGGTGCTTTGCTCTGCTACTGCTTTGCTTGGCACAGGTTACCGTTCCTATCGTAGTCCACGTGGATCGTCAAGTATGGAAAAAGCAAAAAAATAAAAAATTTGAAAAACTCATGTTGACCTTTTGACATGTCGACCTAAGGACCATGGCGACCTATTGACCATGTCGACCTAATGTACATCAACCTTCAGTGGTCGACCTAATGACTGTTGACCTACCGACCGTATCCCATCTGTAAGATAACAGTATAGAAGTGTATTAGATATCATATTAAATAGATTTGGGGTACTTAAATTGAGTCAGATGGCTGTTATATGCATTTTTCTTTTTTTGTCAATGAAAAAATTATAAAAGCTATTTTATTTCAGCAAAATAAATGCTCTCATTATATTTGGGGGCACAAAATGGGTATATGTATATATTTGGTATATTTTAGTGGGACTGAAAAAAATGACATCTCATTGTTGGCCATTTAAAATAATTAAAAATGTCAAAGTGCCTAATTAGTCATTAGGGGGAAGGAAGGGGCTCCCAGGGGTTATGAATCAAATCCCAATGAATTTACCTTAAAATAGAGATTTTCCTCAACTTTTGTCCTGCTCAGAGTAGGTTAAGTGAATGTCATTGTAAAATTATTGATGATAAATTATTGCGGCTAATTTAATAGGGGTTTGTCATGATTTGCAGTAAAATAATTTTTTTTAATGCAAAAACGGGTTATCACAGATAATTTAATATGACCCTATGTATAATTAGAAATCTGCACATAAACATAGAAAAATTAAAATTAAAATACTCCCCTGGTGGGCAAAATGTATAGCTAATGGTAAATTTCGTTTATAAAGAGAGAATTATAATTAAACATTGAAATATTCATACAGGCACTCAAAATCCCATTATTTTTCTTTCATAGCCATTTACAGTAGTGATGTGCACCGGAAATTTTTCGGGTTTTGTGTTTTGGTTTTGGATTCGGACGCGTTTTGGCAAAACCTCCCTGAATTTTTTTTGTCAGATTCGGGTGTTTTTTTTCAAAAACCCCTCAAAAACAGCTTAAATCACAGAATTTTGGGGTCATTTTGATCACATAGTATTATTAACCTCAATAACCATAATTTCCACTCATTTCCAGTCTATTCTGAACACCTCACACCTCACAATATTATTTTTAGTCACAAACACCTGGCCCATCTAGGAGTGGCACTGCAGTGTCAGACAGGATGGCACTTCAAAAAATAGTCCCCAAACAGCACATGATGGAAAGAAAAAAAGAGGTGCACCAAGGTCGCTGGATGGCTAAGCTAAGCGACCCAAGTGGCCGACACAAACACCTGGCCCATCTAGGAGTGGCACTGAGTGTCAGGATGGCACTTCAAAAAATAGTCCCCAAACATCACATGATGCAAAGATAAATTAAAGAAAAAAAAGGTGCAAGATGGAATTGTCCTTGGGCCCTCCCACCCACCCTTATGTTGTATAAACAGGACATGCACACTTTAACGAACCCATCATTTCAGCGACAGGGTCTGCCACACGACTGTGACTGAAATGACTGGTTGGTTTGGGCCCCCACCAAAAAAGAAGCAATCAATCTCTCCTTGCACAAACTGGCTCTACAGAGGCAAGATGTCCACCTCCTCCTCATCCTCCGATTCCTCACCCCTTTCACTGGGTATTCTCCACATTTCCTGGAAGTAACCTTGTACGCCGATTGCTGACAAGGTGAGCGGCTGCACTAAACACTCTTTCGGAGTACACACTGGAGGGGGGGCAACTTAGGTAAAATAAAGCCAGTTTGTGCAAGGGCCTCCAAATTGCCTCTTTTTCCTGCCAGTATACGTACGGACTGTCTGACGTGCCTACTTGGATGCGGTCACTCATATAATCCTCCACCATTCTTTCAATGGTGACAGAATCATATGCAGTGACAGTAGACGACATGTCAGTAATCGTTGGCAGGTTCTTCAGTCTGGACCAGATGTCAGCACTCGCTCCAGACTGCCCTGCATCACCGCAAACGTGTGGGCTCGGAATTCTTAGCCTTTTCCTCGCAGCCCCAGTTGCGGGAGAATGTGAAGGAGGAGCTGTTGACGGGTCACGTTCCGCTTGACTTTACAATTTTCTCCCCAGCAGGTCTTTGCACCTCTGCAGACTTGTGTCTGCCGGAAAGAGAGATACAACGTAGGCATTAAACCTAGGATCGAGCACGGTGGCCAAAATGTAGTGCTCTGATTTCAACAGATTGACCACCCGTGAATCCTTGATAAGCGAATGAAGGGCTCCATCCACAAGTCCCACATGCCTAGCGGAATCGCTTCGCTTTAGCTACTCCTTCAATCTCTCCAGCTGCTTCTGCAAAAGCCTGATGAGGGGAATGACCTGACTCAGGCTGGCAGTGTCTGAACTGACTTCACATGTGGCAAGTTCAAAGGGTTGCAGAACCTTGCACAACGTTGAAATCATTCTCCACTGTGCTTGAGTCAGGTGCATTCCCCCTCCTTTGCCTATATCGTAGGCAGATGTATAGGCTTGAATGGCATTTTCCTGCTCCTCCATCCTCTGAAGCATATAGAGGGTTGAATTCCACCTCGTTACCACCTCTTGCTTCAGATGATGGCGGGGCAGGTTCAGGAGTGTTTGCTGGTGCTCCAGTCTTCGGCACGCGGTGGCTGAATGCCAAAAGTGGCCCGCAATTCTTCGGGCCACCGACAGCATCTCTTGCATGCCCCTGTCGTTTTTTTAAAAATTCTGCACCACCAAATTCAATGTATGTGCAAAACATGGGACGGGATGGAATTTGCCCACATGTAATGCACGCACAATATTGGTGGCGTTGTCCGATGTCACAAATCCCCAGGAGAGTCCAATTGGGGTAAGCCATTCTGCGATGATGTTCCTCAGTTTCCGTAAGAGGTTGTCAGCTGTGTGCCTCTCATGGAAAGCTATGATACAAAGCGTAGCCTGCCTAGGAACGAGTTGGCGTTTGCGATATGCTGCTACTGGTGCCGCCATTGCTGTTCTTGCTGCGGGAGGCAATACATCTACCCAGTGGGCTGTCACAGTCATATAGTCCTGAGTCTGCCCTGCTCCACTTGTCCACATGTCCGTGGTTAAATGGACATTGGGTACAACTGCATTTTTTAGGACACTGGTGACTCTTTTTCTGAGGTCTGTGTACATTCTCGGTATCGCCTGCCTAGAGAAATGGAACCTAGATGGTATTTAGTACTGGGGACACAGTACCTCAATCAATTCTCTAATTCCCTGTGTATTAACGGTGGATACCGGACACACGTTTAACACCACCCAGGCTGCCAAGACCTGAGTTATCCGCTTTGCAACAGGATGACTGCTGCGATATTTCATCTTCCTCGCAAAGGACTGTTGGACAGTCAATTGCTTACTGGAAGTAGTACACGTGGTCTTCCGACTTCCCCTCTGGGATGACGATCGACTCCCAGCAGCAACAACAGCAGCGCCAGCAGCAGTAGGCGTTACATTCAAGGATGCATCGGAGGAATCCCAGGCAGGAGAGGACTCGTCAGACTTGCCAGTGACATGGCCTGCAGTACTATTGGCGTTCCTATCTAAGGAGGAAATTGACACTGAGGGAGTTGGTGGCGTGGTTTGCAGGAGTTTGGTTACAAGAGGAAGGGATTTAGTTGTCAGTGGACTGCTTCCGCTGTCCCCCAAAGTTTTTGAACTTGTCAATGACTTCTGATGAATGCGCTCCAGGTGATGTATAAGGGAGGATGTTCCTAGGTGGTTAAGGTCTTTACCTCTACTTATTACAGCTTGACAAAGGCAACACACGGCTTGACACCTGTTGTCCGCATTTCTGTTAAAATAATTCCACACCGAAGAGGTGATTTTTTTTGTCATTTGACGAGGCATGTCAATGGCCATATTCGTCCCACGGACAACAGGTGTTTCCCCGGGTGCCTGACTTAAACAAACCACCTCACCATCAGAATCCTCCTTGTCAATTTTCTCCTCAGCGCCAACAACACCCATATCCTCATCCTGGTGTACTTCAACAGTGACATCTTCAATTTGACTATCAGGAACTGGACTGCGGGTGCGCCTTCCAGCACTTGCAGGGGGCGTGCAAATGGTGGAAGGCGCCACCTCTCCCGTCCAGTGTTGGGAAGGTCAGGCATCGCAACCGACACAATTGGACTCTACTTGGGGATTTGTGATTTAGAAGAACGCACAGTTCTTTGCTGTGCTTTTGCCAGCTTATGTCTTTTCATTTTTCTAGCGAGAGGATGAGTGCTTCCATCCTCATGTGAAGCTAATCCACTAGCCATGAACATAGGCCAGGTCCTCAGCCGTTCCTTGCCACTCCGTGTCGTAAATGGCATATTGGCAAGTTTACGCTTCTCATCAGACGCTTTTAATTTAGATTTTTGGGTCATTTTACTGAACTTTTGTTTTTTGGATTTTACATGCTCTCTACTATGACATTGGGCATCGGCCTTGGCAGACGACGTTGATGGCATTTCATTGTCTCGGCCATGACTAGTGGCAGCAGCTTCAGCACGAGGTGGAAGTGGATCTTGATCTTTCCCTATTTTACCCTCCACATTTTTGTTCTCCATTTTTTAATGTGTGGAATTATATGCCAGTAATATATCAATAGCAATGGCCTACTGTACCGTACTGCTATATATATATACTGGTGGTCAGCAAAATGCTGCACTGTCCTCCTACTATATACTGCGCACAACTACAATGCAGCACATGTATGGATGGATAGTATACTTGACGACACAGAGGTAGAGCAATGGACTACTGTACCGTACTGCTATATATATACTGGTGGTCAGCAAAATTCTGCACTGTCCTCCTACTATATAATGCGCACAACTACAATGCAGCACAGGTATGGATGGATAGTATACTTGAGGACACAGAGGTAGAGCAATGGACTACTGTACCGTACTGCTACATATATACTGGTGGTCAGCAAAATTCTGCACTGTCCTCCTACTATATACTGCGCACAACTACAATGCAGCACAGGTATGGATGGATAGTATTTTTGACGACACTGAGGTAGAGCAATGGACTACTGTACCGTACTGCTATATATATACTGGTGGTCAGCAAAATTCTTCACTGTCCTCCTACTATATACTGCGCACAACTACAATGCGGCACAGGTATGGATGGATAGTATACTTGACGACACAGAGGTAGAGCAATGGACTACTGTACCGTTCTGCTATATATATACTGGTGGTCAGCAAAATTCTGCACTGTCCTCCTTCTATATACTGCGCACAACTGCAATGCAGCACAGGTATGGATGGATAGCATACTTGACAACACAGAGGTAGAGCAATGGAGTACTGTACCGTACTGCTATATATATATATACTGGTGGTCAGCAAAATTCTGCACTCTCCTCCTACTATATACTACAATGCAGCACAGATATGGAGTGTTTTTCAGGCAGAGAACGTAGATATTTGCACCACACTGAGCACAGATATTTGCAGCACACTGAGCACAGATATTTGCAGCACACTGAGCACAGATATGGAGCGTTTTCAGGCAGAGAACGTAGATATTTGCACCACACTGAGCACAGATATTTGCAGCACACTGAGCACAGATATTTGGAGCACACTGAACACAGAAACTGAGAGAACGCAGCCACGTCCTCTTGCTATCATCTCCAATGCACGAGTGAAAATGGCGGCGACGTGCGGCTCCTTATATAGAATACGAATCTCGCAAGAATCCGACAGCGGGATGATGACGTTCGGGCACGCTCGGGTTAACCGAGTAAGGCGGGAAGATCCGAGGCTGCCTCGGAACCGTGTAAAATGGGTGATGTTCGGGGGGGTTCGGATCCCGAGGAACCGAACCCGCTCATCTCTAATTTACAGTAAAGTATGCTTTAAGGTTCAATTCAAACAAAAAAGGGCCATGATAACTCATCTGCCTTAGGTTGAAAATACTAGTTGAACCCCCTTTTGTTTGCACCTCAAACAATAATTATGTATAGAGCAAAGAAATGTACAATAACTGTCAAAGTCAGGGAAGATCACAAAAACATTTATTTTCTGGAATCTCCATATTTTGATTGACAAAGGGTTAAACTTTCAAAGTGATATGTGGATTAGGCACTGACATGTGACTTTTTTTCCAATTACAAAACACACAGGAGTGGCATTTGCCATCAATTTTTGTAAACTATGATCTCAAAAACTATAGAAGAATTTTTTTTCATACTGTAGGTTAGTAGCTATATAGTAGTGTCAAGTGTACAAAGTATCATGAAAGTCTGAGATGTTGGATGTCAGGGAATGACCCTATAGCAGTGATGGCTAACCTTGACACTCCAGCTGTTGTTGAACTACACATCCCAGCATGCCCTGCTACAGTTTTGCTATTTGGCCATGCTAAAACTGATGCAGGGCATGTTGGGATGTGTAGTTCAACAACAGCTGGAGTGTCAAGGTTAGCCATCACTGCCCTATAGCATCCCTTGACTGGTGTGACTTACCATGTGTAATCTGGATCAATACTGGCTAAAGTGCACATGGCAGGCAGAGACAGTCATCTACCATCCATCTGTTGCTGTACAGCTGCACACCTAACCTCTTCCAATCTTTCTTCTTCTTGTCTGGGGCCTGTGCCTGCAATTTGCACAGTAATACTACATTCAGACCGCAAATGCCGGATCCTACCCGGTAAGACAAACATGTACTTACCGGGTGGGATCCGGCATTTGCGCTCCGCTGCCGGCTTTCCGACCCGGCAATATACCGGGTCGGTTGCCATAGCAGCGGAGGGAGCAGCAGCAGCAGGGGCGGGGGGTGGAGGCGGCGCCGGGAGATGAGCTCATCTCCTGCGCCGCCTCTCCCTATGCTGTCAATGGGAACCGTGTCGCATCGACACGGCTCCCATTCACACCGCACCTGACCCGGTAATCAACCCGGGTAAAACCCTTCTTTTTTACCGGGTTCAATTACCGGGTCAGGCGACCCGCTAAATCGTGAAAGGACCTTTCACATCGCACACTGACCCGGTTCGACACGGCAATATGCCGTGTCGATACCGGGTTATTTGTGCGATGTGAAAGGGGTTTTACTGTAAGTCTAATGACTCTGGTGTGACAACTAGCATCACCTGATTGTCCAGAAGAGACTTGACTGCTGCAGCCTTTGTAGCCTGGTCTGCGAGCACATTTCCTCTGACCTCTGCAGTGTTATCTCTTGTGTGTGCCTTGACCTTTATGATTGCTTATTTATTTGGCAATTGAAAGGCAGCAAATAATGCCCTAGTAATACATAGAGATGAGCGCCGGAAATTTTTCGGGTTTTGTGTTTTGGTTTTGGGTTCGGTTCCGCGGCCGTGTTTTGGGTTCGACCGCGTTTTGGCAAAACCTCACCGAATTTTTTTTGTCGGATTCGGGTGTGTTTTGGATTCGGGTGTTTTTTTCAAAAAACCCTAAAAAACAGCTTAAATCATAGAATTTGGGGGTAATTTTGATCCCAAAGTATTATTAACCTCAAAAAACATAATTTACACTCATTTTCAGCCTATTCTGAACACATCACACCTCACAATATTATTTTTAGTCCTAAAATTTGCACCGAGGTCGCTGTGTGAGTAAGATAAGCGACCCTAGTGGCCGACACAAACACCGGGCCCATCTAGGAGTGGCACTGCAGTGTCACGCAGGATGGCCCTTCCAAAAAACCCTCCCCAAACAGCACATGACGCAAAGAAAAAATGAGGCGCAATGAGGTAGCTGACTGTGTGAGTAAGATTAGCGACCCTAGTGGCCGACACAAACACCGGGCACATCTAGGAGTGGCACTGCAGTGTCACGCAGGATGTCCCTTCCAAAAAACCCTCCCCAAACAGCACATGACGCAAAGAAAAAAAGAGGCGCAATGAGGTAGCTGTGTGAGTAAGATTAGCGACCCTAGTGGCCGACACAAACACCGGGCCCATCTAGGAGTGGCACTGCAGTGTCACGCAGGATGTCCCTTCCAAAAAACCCTCCCCAATCAGCACATGATGCAAAGAAAAAGAAAAGAAAAAAGAGGTGCAAGATGGAATTATCCTTGGGCCCTCCCACCCACCCTTATGTTGTATAAACAAAACAGGACATGCACACTTTAACCAACCCATCATTTCAGTGACAGGGTCTGCCACACGACTGTGACTGATATGACGAGTTGGTTTGGACCCCCCCCAAAAAAGAAGCAATTAATCTCTCCTTGCACAAACTGGCTCTACAGAGGCAAGATGTCCACCTCATCTTCACCCTCCGATATATCACCGTGTACATCCCCCTCCTCACAGATTATCAATTCGTCCCCACTGGAATCCACCATCTCAGCTCCCTGTGTACTTTGTGGAGGCAATTGCTGCTGGTCAATGTCTCCGCGGAGGAATTGATTATAATTCATTTTAATGAACATCATCTTCTCCACATTTTCTGGATGTAACCTCGTACGCCGATTGCTGACAAGGTGAGCGGCGGCACTAAACACTCTTTCGGAGTACACACTTGTGGGAGGGCAACTTAGGTAGAATAAAGCCAGTTTGTGCAAGGGCCTCCAAATTGCCTCTTTTTCCTGCCAGTATAAGTACGGACTGTGTGACGTGCCTACTTGGATGCGGTCACTCATATAATCCTCCACCATTCTATCAATGTTGAGAGAATCATATGCAGTGACAGTAGACGACATGTCCGTAATCGTTGTCAGGTCCTTCAGTCCGGACCAGATGTCAGCATCAGCAGTCGCTCCAGACTGCCCTGCATCACCGCCAGCGGGTGGGCTCGGAATTCTGAGCCTTTTCCTCGCACCCCCAGTTGCGGGAGAATGTGAAGGAGGAGATGTTGACAGGTCGCGTTCCGCTTGACTTGACAATTTTGTCACCAGCAGGTCTTTCAACCCCAGCAGACCTGTGTCTGCCGGAAAGAGAGATCCAAGGTAGGCTTTAAATCTAGGATCGAGCACGGTGGCCAAAATGTAGTGCTCTGATTTCAACAGATTGACCACCCGTGAATCCTTGTTAAGCGAATTAAGGGCTGCATCCACAAGTCCCACATGCCTAGCGGAATCGCTCCGTGTTAGCTCCTCCTTCAATGCCTCCAGCTTCTTCTGCAAAAGCCTGATGAGGGGAATGACCTGACTCAGGCTGGCAGTGTCTGAACTGACTTCACGTGTGGCAAGTTCAAAGGGCATCAGAACCTTGCACAACGTTGAAATCATTCTCCACTGCACTTGAGACAGGTGCATTCCACCTACTATATCGTGCTCAATTGTATAGGCTTGAATGGCCTTTTGCTGCTCCTCCAACCTCTGAAGCATATAGAGGGTTGAATTCCACCTCGTTACCACTTCTTGCTTCAGATGATGGCAGGGCAGGTTCAGTAGTTTTTGGTGGTGCTCCAGTTTTCTGTACGTGGTGCCTGTACGCCGAAAGTGTCCCGCAATTCTTCTGGCCACCGACAGCATCTCTTGCACGCCCCTGTCGTTTTTTAAAAAATTCTGCACCACCAAATTCAAGGTATGTGCAAAACATGGGACGTGCTGGAATTGGCCCAGATTTAATGCACACACAATATTGCTGGCGTTGTCCGATGCCACAAATCCACAGGAGAGTCCAATTGGGGTAAGCCATTCCGCGATGATCTTCCTCAGTTGCCGTAAGAGGTTTTCAGCTGTGTGCGTATTCTGGAAAGCGGTGATACAAAGCGTAGCCTGCCTAGGAAAGAGTTGGCGTTTGCGAGATGCTGCTACTGGTGCCGCCGCTGCTGTTCTTGCGGCGGGAGTCCATACATCTACCCAGTGGGCTGTCACAGTCATATAGTCCTGACCCTGCCCTGCTCCACTTGTCCACATGTCCGTGGTTAAGTGGACATTGGGTACAGCTGCATTTTTTAGGACACTGGTGACTCTTTTTCTGAGGTCTGTGTACATTTTCGGTATCGCCTGCCTAGAGAAATGGAACCTAGATGGTATTTGGTACCGGGGACACAGTACCTCCAACAAGTCTCTAGTTGGCTCTGCAGTAATGATGGATACCGGAACCACGTTTCTCACCACCCAGGATGCCAAGGCCTCAGTTATCCGCTTTGCAGTAGGATGACTGCTGTGATATTTCATCTTCCTCGCAAAGGACTGTTGAACAGTCAATTGCTTACTGGAAGTAGTACAAGTGGGCTTACGACTTCCCCTCTGGGATGACCATCGACTCCCAGCGGCAACAACAGCAGCGCCAGCAGCAGTAGGCGTTACACGCAAGGATGCATCGGAGGAATCCCAGGCAGGAGAGGACTCGTCAGACTTGCCAGTGACATGGCCTGCAGGACTATTGGCATTCCTGGGGAAGGAGGAAATTGACACTGAGGGAGTTGGTGGGGTGGTTTGCGTGAGCTTGGTTACAAGAGGAAGGGATTTACTGGTCAGTGGACTGCTTCCGCTGTCACCCAAAGTTTTTGAACTTGTCACTGACTTATTATGAATGCGCTGCAGGTGACGTATAAGGGAGGATGTTCCGAGGTGGTTAACGTCCTTACCCCTACTTATTACAGCTTGACAAAGGGAACACACGGCTTGACACCTGTTGTCCGCATTTCTGGTGAAATACCTCCACACCGAAGAGCTGATTTTTTTGGTATTTTCACCTTGGCATGTCAACGGCCATATTGGCATGTCAACGGCCATATTCCTCCCACGGACAACAGGTGTCTCCCCGGGTGCCTGACTTAAACAAACCACCTCACCATCAGAATCCTCCTGGTCAATTTCCTCCCCAGCGCCAGCAACACCCATATCCTCCTCATCCTGGTGTACTTCAACACTGACATCTTCAATCTGACTATCAGGAACTGGACTGCGGGTGCTCCTTCCAGCACTTGCAGGGGGCGTGCAAATAGTGGAAGGCGCATGCTCTTCACGTCCAGTGTTGGGAAGGTCAGGCATCGCAAACGACACAATTGGACTCTCCTTGTGGATTTGGGATTTCAAAGAACGCACAGTTCTTTGCGGTGCTTTTGCCAGCTTGAGTCTTTTCAGTTTTCTAGCGAGAGGCTGAGTGCTTCCATCCTCATGTGAAGCTGAACCACTAGCCATGAACATAGGCCAGGGCCTCAGCCGTTCCTTGCCACTCCGTGTGGTAAATGGCATATTGGCAAGTTTACGCTTCTCCTCCGACAATTTTATTTTAGGTTTTGGAGTCCTTTTTTTTCTGATATTTGGTGTTTTGGATTTGACATGCTCTGTACTATGACATTGGGCATCGGCCTTGGCAGACGACGTTGCTGGCATTTCATCGTCTCGGCCATGACTAGTGGCAGCAGCTTCAGCACGAGGTGGAAGTGGATCTTGATCTTTCCCTAATTTTGGAACCTCAACTTTTTTGTTCTCCATATTTTATAGGCAGAACTAAAAGGCACCTCAGGTAAACAATGGAGATGGATGGATTGGATACTAGTATACAATTATGGATGGACTGCCACGGTTAGGTGGTATAAAAAAACCACGGTTAGGTGGTATATATTATAATAATAATACAATTATGGATGGACGGACTGCCTGCCGACTGCCGACACAGAGGTAGCCACAGCCGTGAACTACCGCACTGTACACTGGTTGATAAAGAGATAGTAGTATACTCGTAACAACTAGTATGACACTATGACGACGGTATAAAGAATGAAAAAAAAACCACGGTTAGGTGGTATATATTATAATAATAATACAATTATGGATGGACGGACTGCCTGCCGACTGCCGACACAGAGGTAGCCACAGCCGTGAACTACCGCACTGTACACTGGTTGATAAAGAGATAGTAGTATACTCGTAACAACTAGTATGACACTATGACGACGGTATAAAGAATGAAAAAAAAACCACGGTTAGGTGGTATATATTATAATAATAATACAATTATGGATGGACGGACTGCCTGCCGACTGCCGACACAGAGGTAGCCACAGCCGTGAACTACCGCACTGTACACTGGTTGATAAAGAGATAGTAGTATACTCGTAACAACTAGTATGACACTATGACGACGGTATAAAGAAAGAAAAAAAAATACCACGGTTAGGTGGTATATATTATAATAATAATACAATTATGGATGGACGGACTGCCTGCCGACTGCCGACACAGAGGTAGCCACAGCCGTGAACTACCGCACTGTACACTGGTTGATAAAGAGATAGTAGTATACTCGTAACAACTAGTATGACACTATGACGACGGTATAAAGAATGAAAAAAAAACCACGGTTAGGTGGTATATATTATAATAATAATACAATTATGGATGGACGGACTGCCTGCCGACTGCCGACACAGAGGTAGCCACAGCCGTGAACTACCGCACTGTACACTGGTTGATAAAGAGATAGTAGTATACTCGTAACAACTAGTATGACACTATGACGACGGTATAAAGAATGAAAAAAAAACCACGGTTAGGTGGTATATATTATAATAATAATACAATTATGGATGGACGGACTGCCTGCCGACTGCCGACACAGAGGTAGCCACAGCCGTGAACTACCGCACTGTACACTGGTTGATAAAGAGATAGTAGTATACTCGTAACAACTAGTATGACACTATGACGACGGTATAAAGAAAGAAAAAAAAATACCACAGTTAGGTGGTATATATTATAATAATAATACAATTATGGATGGACGGACTGCCTGCCGACTGCCGACACAGAGGTAGCCACAGCCATGAACTACCGCACTGTACACTGGTTGATAAAGAGATAGTAGTATACTCGTAACAACTAGTATGACACTATGACGACGGTATAAAGAATGAAAAAAAAACCACGGTTAGGTGGTATATATTATAATAATAATACAATTATGGATGGACGGACTGCCTGCCGACTGCCGACACAGAGGTAGCCACAGCCGTGAACTACCGCACTGTACACTGGTTGATAAAGAGATAGTAGTATACTCGTAACAACTAGTATGACACTATGACGACGGTATAAAGAATGAAAAAAAAACCACGGTTAGGTGGTATATATTATAATAATAATACAATTATGGATGGACGGACTGCCTGCCGACTGCCGACACAGAGGTAGCCACAGCCGTGAACTACCGCACTGTACACTGGTTGATAAAGAGATAGTAGTATACTCGTAACAACTAGTATGACACTATGACGACGGTATAAAGAATGAAAAAAAAACCACGGTTAGGTGGTATATATTATAATAATAATACAATTATGGATGGACGGACTGCCTGCCGACTGCCGACACAGAGGTAGCCACAGCCGTGAACTACCGCACTGTACACTGGTTGATAAAGAGATAGTAGTATACTCGTAACAACTAGTATGACACTATGACGGTATAAAGAATGAAAAAAAAACCACGGTTAGGTGGTATATATTATAATAATAATACAATTATGGATGGACGGACTGCCTGCCGACTGCCGACACAGAGGTAGCCACAGCCGTGAACTACCGCACTGTACACTGGTTGATAAAGAGATAGTAGTATACTCGTAACAACTAGTATGACACTATGACGACGGTATAAAGAAAGAAAAAAAAATACCACGGTTAGGTGGTATATATTGTAATACAATTATGGATGGACGGACTGCCTGCCGAGTTCCGACTGCCGACACAGAGGTAGCCACAGCCGTGAACTACCGCACTGTACTGTGTCTGCTGCTAATATAGACTGGTTGATAAAGAGATAGTATACAATACATACAACAATATACTACTATACTGGTGGTCAGGCACTGGTCACCACTAGTCACACTGGCAGTGGCACTCCTGCAGCAAAAGTGTGCACTGTTTAATTTTAAATTAATATAATATTATGTACTCCTGGGGGCTCCTGCTATAACAACCTGCAGTGCTCCCCAGTCTCCCCCACAATTATTATAAGCTTTGCCTTTTATACATTGATGTGCAGCACACTGGGCTGAGCTGAGTGCACACAGACTGAGTCACACTGTGTGACTGGCTGCTGCTGTGTATCGTTTTTTTTCAGGCAGAGAACGGATATAGCAGAGAACGGATATATTATATTAAAATAAATAAAAGTTAACTAACAACAACTGCACTGGTCACTGTGGTAAACTCTGTCTGACTCTGCACAATCTCTCTCTCTCTTCTAATCTAATTTCTAATGGAGAGGACGCCAGCCACGTCCTCTCCCTATCAATCTCAATGCACGTGTGAAAATGGCGGCGACGCGCGGCTCCTTATATAGAATCCGAGTCTCGCGAGAATCCGACAGCGTCATGATGACGTTCGGGCGCGCTCGGGTTAACCGAGCAAGGCGGGAGGATCCGAGTCTGCTCGGACCCGTGAAAAAAACATGAAGTTCGTGCGGGTTCGGTTTCAGAGAAACCGAACCCGCTCATCTCTAGTAATACAGTCTGCATGTTTAATTGGTTTTCCTGCAGAGCCTACAAAGTCTTTGCTTTTCCAAATGGATCTGTAATTGTGTGCAATTCCAAAGGCATACCTGGAGTCTGTATAAATGTTAACTGTTTGTCCTGCAGCATATATGCAAGCTACAATCAATGGGGGTAATTCCAAGTTGATCGCAGCAGGAATTTAGTTAGCAATTGGGCAAAACCATGTGCACTGCAGGGGAGGCAGATTTAACATGTGCAGAGAGAGTTAGATTTGGGTGGGTTATTGTATTTCTGTGCAGGGCAAATACTGGCTGCTTTATTCTTACACTGCAAATTAGATTGCAGATTGAACACACCCCACCCAAATCTAACTCTCTCTGTACATGTTAAATCTGCCTCCCCTGCAGTGCACATGGTTTTGCCCAATTGCTAACTAAATTCCTGCTGCGATCAACTTGGAATTACCCCCAATGCCCATAGTTCTGCTTCCTGAGCTGAGCTAGCTGGTGGTAGGGCTTCTTGAATTACAATGTTTGTTTCAGTGGCTACCGCACAGAGGGGGTCATTCGAAGTTGATTGCTTGTTAGCTATTTTTTGCAGCACTGCGATCAGATAGTCGCTGCCTATAGGCGAGTGTATTTTTGCTTTGCAAGTGTGCGAACGCTTGTGCAGCTGAGCAGTACAAAAACAGTTTGTGCAGTTTCTGAGTAGGTCTGAACTTAATCAGCCCTTGCGATCACTTCAGCCTGTCCTTTCCCAGAATTGACGTCAGACATCCGTCCTGCAAACGCTTGGACACACCTACGTTTTTCCAACCACCTTGGAAAACGGTCAGTTGACACCCATAAACGCCTTCTTCCTGTCAATCTTCTTGCGATCAGCTGTGTGAATGGATTCTTCATTAAATCCATCGCCCAGCACCAATCCGCTTTGTACCCGTACGACGCGCCTGCGCATTGCGGTGCATATGCATGTGCAGTTTTGCCGAGTTTTGACCTGATGGCAGCGCTGCAAAAAATAGCTAGCGTGCGATCAGGTCGGAATGACCCCCATAGTATCTGGTGCCATCCAATAATAAGTGAAAGTCTGCATTCAGGAGAGATTACTCTTGTATGTCTGGTGTACAGATGTGTTCAAAGTAACACATCTTTGTTGAAAATCGCCCTATGGCATGGCAGTGGTGAACAGAAACTTCCCTTTGTGTTGCTAATAATCGCAGGAACATGCAAATGCACGTCCCACAAACATCACAAAAAAAAATGGGGACTGCCAGCTCCCATACTACTGAATGCATAATGGGGGCATGTATACGCATGCACCCTGCTATGCAGCGCTTTGTATGCCATGATGCGAACGCATCATGGCAACAAAGCAAGAGGAGACATCTGTTTTTGCAGTTTCAAGTTTCTTTAATTCCAAACAGTCATGCTCACAGTCTGCTGTAGAAAAAAAAAGTTAAGGTATTTTCTATGTCTTTTACTGTACTTATTTACCTTTACCATTACTGTCACAATCCTGTCACAAGATGCAGTTTAATTTACCCACTCACCTCTCCTTCTTTTGAAGCCAGCGGCAATAGCGTTGCTGGGTTCAAAACTGTGCATCTTTTGATTGTGACATTGGAGGGTGTGAGCAATACTACTTCATATTTGATGAGTCTAGCAGCTGATAGGTGTTTAGTCTGTACTTGGTTGAGAATTTCAGTGACTGAATGTGGAAAGTTTGACCCAGAGGTGACCCAGAACTATGTCAGTTGGTGACCCAGAACTATGGGGGTCATTCCGAGTTGTTCGCTCGTTATTTTTTTCTCGCAACGGAGCGATTAGTTGCTAATGCGCATGCGCAATGTCCGCAGTGCGACTGCGCCAAGTAAATTTGCTATGCAGTTAGGGTTTTTACTCACGGCATTACGAGGTTTTTTCTTCGTTCTGGTGATCGTAATGTGATTGACAGGAAGTGGGTGTTTCTGGGCGGAAACTGGCCGTTTTATGGGAGTGTGTGAAAAAACGCTACCGTTTCTGGAAAAAACGCGGGAGTGGCTGGAGAAACGGAGGAGTGTCTGGGCGAACGCTGGGTGTGTTTGTGACGTCAAACCAGGAACGAAACTGACTGAACTGATCGCAGATGCCGAGTAAGTCTGGAGCTACTCAGAAACTGCTAAGAAGTGTCCATTCGCAATTCTGCTAATCTTTCGTTCGCAATTTTGATAAGCTAAGATTCACTCCCAGTAGGCGGCGGCTTAGCGTGTGCAAAGCTGCTAAAAGCAGCTTGCGAGCGAACAACTCTGAATGACCCCTCATGTCAGTTGGTGATCTGAGTTGATCGCAGCAGCAATTTTATTAGCAGTTGGGCAAAACCATGTGCACTGCAGGGGGGGTCAGATATAACATGTGCAGAGAGAGTTAGATTTGGGTGGGGTGTGTTCAAACTGGAATCTAGATTGCAGTGTAAGAATAAAGCAGCCAGTATTTACCCTGCACAGAAACAAAATAACCCACCCAAATCTAACTCTCTCTGCAAATGTTATATCTGCCACCCCTGCAGTGCACATGGGGGGTAATTCCAAGTTGATCGCAGCAGGATTTTTGATAGCAATTGGGCAAAACCATGTGCACTGCAGGGGAGGCAGATATAACATGTGCAGAGAGAGTTAGATTTGGGTGGGTTATTTTATTTCTGTGCAGGGTAAAATACTGGCTGCTTTATTTTTACACTGCAAATTAGATTGCAGATTGAACACACCCCACCCAAATCTAACTCTCTCTGCACATGTTATATCTGCCTCCCCTGCAGTGCATATGGTTTTGCCCAATTGCTAACAAAAATCCTGCTGCGATCAACTTGGAATTACCCCCATGGGTTTACCCAATTGCTAACAAACTTGCTGCTGAGATCAACTCAGAATTACCCCCTATGTCAGTTGCTTTTTTAGTAGCAAAGCTGCCGCTGTTTCTGATTTGACACAGGTATAATCTGCATGTATTACTGGTTCTAGTTGTAACAAATAATACCCTAGAGGGGCGTTGTTTTCCTACATGTTTTTGTGTCAATACCCCTTGAGCATGTCCTGAAATTTTGCAACAGAACAAATTAAAGGGAATTCTATAGTCTGGAAGTCCTAGTGCTGGAGCTAAGAATATGTCTCATTTTAACTGACAGAATGCTTTTGGGTCATATGAAAATTACCTTGTGCATTCTGTTCTTTTAGGGCATTTTATAAAGTCTGCAGTTTTTGTGATGCCCCTGCAATTCACTCCCTTTAGTACGTGATTAGTCCTAAAAAGGATATATGCTGCTTAAGTGTTTGAGTGGTTTTAACTTGAAAAATTACTTTTTTCCTTTCTGTGGTGATATTGTTAACATTAGCAGAGATGTAGTGACCTAAAAATTGTACTTTGTCTTGTGCATATTGTAACTTATCTTTAGATACTTTACATTTCTTTTTATAAAGATACAGCAGTAAGGACTGCGTATCCTGCTCGCATTTCTGTCTGTTATTTGCACATCAAGTCATCTACATACTGTATGAGGGGTTGGGTCCACGTTATCGACTGCCGGGATCCCGGTGGTCAGCATACCAACACCGGGATCCTGGCAACATAATGCCAATGGTGGTGGGGAGGGGGCTAGCACAACAAAGCCCCTTATGGGCTTGCTGCACTCGCCATACAGAGGACTCGGTAACTCAATGCGCTCACCACAGGTTGTATTCCCACTCTATGGGTGTTGTGGACACCCACGAGTGGGAATAGACTCCATGAGTCAGCATTTTGTCTGCCAGCATTTAGAGCACTCGGGGTTCCAGCGTCAGTAAAGTGACCACCGGGATCCCGTGTGCCGGTCAGATGACAGCATCCCTGTATGAGTACTGTTGTAGCATTTTCTGATGCCCATTCCTAAAGAACCGAAGCCATCGCCTCGCTAAATTCGTGGCTCCCCTTTGCAGAAGTCTGGTCCAACAATACTGTTACCCCTTACAAGAAAAGGCCTGTATTATTTGGCTATTTTCTGTAGTGGGCACTAAGTAGAATGCATTTGCTAAAAAATTACTTTGAATATTGTAGGACTAGGTTGAATCTGGTTCAGAGGTATTGTGGACAATAGGAATGTCTATAATCATCCTGTTGTTGACCTCCCGCAGGTCATGAATCATCCTGTAACTTGGGGGGTCTCCTTGTTTGGTCTTCTTTTTCACTGGAAAAGGTAGATTATTCTAAGGAGACCTACAGTTCATAAGGACCCCTTCTTTTTTCATAATCATCCATTTGTTTACCTATTATATCAACCTGCTCACTGTTTAAATTGATAATGTTTCATTTTTACTGGTTGTACATTAGGTTTTAATTTGATAGCAACTGGTGTTACTGGAAGTAATCCTATGTCTACGTTGCAGCTGGACCATAGGTACTCTGGTAATGTTTGAAGCAAGGCAAGAGGTGACACACAAGGACAATCACACTCCTGGGTTGACACAAACATATAGGTTTCAAATGCAATTCTTTGATCATTGCTGCCACTAGATGAAATGCCTACAGTTCCTTCTTTGAAAATTATACAGGCTTCTAGGGCTGATAATAGATCTGCCCCTAACAAATTTACTGGGCAATCCTCAGCTATGAGGAACTGGGTAACAACAAATTAACTTCCGGGTCCTGACACTTTTACTGGTTTGGATTGTTGTAGGAACTGTGTTTGACCATTTTGGCCTGTGGCAGGTAATTGCTCTGATAAGATCAAATTTTGTGGAACTGAATCTTTCCTTAAAACAGTCCTGGCAGGCCCAGTGTCCAACAAATTGCTGACAGTTGGACCTCCTTTAAGAGTCAATGGTAGACTACATTGGGGTCCAGCTTCAGGAGTCTTGTTAGGAAAGGTGGGTACCCAGGATCTGTGTTCCTATTCTGATTGGGGTTTATCCTAAGGGGTCTGGCTGTTCTTGGGTGGCCAGGTCCAATTGGCATGCTGGCTGTGCCACTTCTGACAGTCCCTTTTTAAGTTACCCTTCTGGTTACAACAACAGAAAGGAGGCTGCGCTGTGATGTAATGGTAAAATGAACAATGTTAAAGAGCAAATGGAGATTCTCTAATACAAACATCTTCCTGTTCCAGACGTTTATGAAGGGTAATTTTACCTATTTAGCGTATGAATTCATACCTTTTAATCTATATGTGACATGTTTGTTTTCATAATTTTTTATTAAATTGCTCAATTAGAGAATCTATTTGCTCTTCGACATTGTTCATTTTAACATTATATCACAGCGCAGCCTCCTTTCTATTGTTCTTTCTAATGTCTATTGTGGAAGTGACTTCCCATACTTTCTGAGGCAGCTGCTAAGTAAAGCATCTCATGTCATAAGTGCCCTACTATACTTTGGTATAACTTTTTTGCATATACCCTTCTGGTTACAGAAGAATCCTATCCCCTTTTCCTTTGCTTCCTCTAAAGTAGGTTTGGACCTGTTGCCATAACCCTTTCTCTGATTACCTTGCCTTAAGTTTCCTGGTGCCTGTTGCACAAGGTAAACTGCTTGCACTGCTGACTTCTTTTTATTAGTTTTTTTCTGATGGTTGTGTTCTATGCACACAGAATGGTGAATATGTCATTTGGTGCCAGTGTTTTTCACACTATTATGCCTCTAGGGGTGGTCATACCAAACCCTTGATCTGTGTTGTGTCTATGCATAATGTCATAGTTGTGTTGTACCAATTCTGACTTACCCTGCCGGCTAATACCCAGTTTTAGTGCTGGGTAATTGGCTGTGAGGAGAGAAGGAGGAGACCCTGTGAGGAGAGGAGGAGGAGATGCTGTGAGAGGAGGAGCGGTGCGGTGACCCGGAAGCGGAAGTGTGCGGGTCGGACGAGTGGGTGAGGAGGTGCCGGCGGGTGAGGAGGTTTGCGGAAGTGCCGGAGAGGGGGGTCCTGGATCAGTACAAACCAGGTACTGGGCACCAGAGGGGGGGGGGGGGGGGCAGACCAAATGCCGGGAGGGGACCAGGTGAGGAGATCAGAGCTGAGTGGAGAGCGCAGCCACTCCCACTCTCTCTGTGTAGTCAGTGAAGGGATTGACTTGTGTGTGAGGAGGGGCTGTAAGTTGAGTGACTGAGGGGCTGTGATTTTTGTGTGTGTGAGGGGCTGTGATTTGTGTTTGTGAGAGGGGGCAGTGACTTGTGTGACTTGTGTGTGTGAGAGGGGGCTGTGATTGGGTGTGTGTGTGTGACGGGCATAGCAATTTTGTGTCTCTGATAAGGGCCTGAGATTTCGTGTGTGTGTGTGAGGGGCTGAGAGTTTGTGTGTGAGGGGCTGAAATTTTGTATATGTGTAAGGGGCTGAGATTTAGAGTGTGTAGGGCTGTTTTTTTTTTTAGTGCTGCCCAGTGATGCTGCTGTGGATTGCTGCCACCATAGCCTGCCTGTGGGGTCAGTGCCTATTACTGCTACTGCCAGTAGGAGCTGCACAAGGGGGCCAGAGTCTGCTGCTGCAGCCATCAGAGGAGTGGACAGAAGGGGCCGAAGACTGCTACCATTGCTGCTGCTGCCACTGGAGGAGCCAGGACTACTGCTGCAAATAATAGAAGGGTCAGGAGGTACACAAGGATAGATAAGTATAAGCCCAACTTCAGTAGTATATAAGTGAGTGTTTTTGTTGTTGTTGTTTTTATTTCCTGTTCCCTCTCTCCTTCTTTTTCTCCCCTTGTCCCTGTTTATTTTGTACTAGCAATTACTGTCCTATTGTTATATACTGTTTCACGTCACAGCTAGGCTATAGTACTGTATTGCATTACATAGACTGTTTTTCTCCTTCTCTTTTATTTTTTTTCTTCTGAAGGTTACAGGGAGTTAGACCTAACATACAAGATGGGTAGGGCTGTGATTGGGTATCTCTCTCAGTGCATGTCGTGCAAGATGTACGCACACCTGGAGCAACCGTCCCAGTGTGATTACATCTGCACGAGGTGTGTGCGAACAGTTGCCCTGGAAGCCCAGGTAACTGATCTAGAGCAAACTGTTACGCGGCTGAGAGATATTCACAATCTCGAGCAAGGCTTAGATAGAATGGTGGAGGAGTTGCGGGAGGGGTCACTGGTAGATGAGGAGGACCAGGCAGCTAGTTGGTTCATAGTTAGAAGGAAGAAAAAGAGGGAGAGGCTCGACATCTCTGAACTATCAAACCCCAACAAATTCACCCAATTGGATGAGGATTTGGTGGATTATAGAGAGGAAATGACGGTGCCGGAGGAAACTGTTCCCTCTAGCAACCAGAAGAGAGGTCCCTCTGGTGCAGTTGGGATGAAATATAGTGAGGTACCAAATCAGATTGTGGTGGTAGGGGATTCCATTATCAGGAAGACAGATAGGGCAATCTGCTACCGGTACCGTGATTGCCGTACAGTCTGTTGTCTCCCGGGTGCTTGGGTGCCGCACATTGTGGACCGGGTAGATAGATTGTTGGAAGGGGCTGGGAAGGACCCAGTGGTTTTGGTGCATGTTGGCACCAATGACATATTAGTGGAAGATGGGATGTCCTTAAGAAAGACTATAGGGACTTAGGCAAGAAACTTAAGACAAGGACATCTAAGGTAATATTCTCTGAAATATTACCTGTGCCACGCACTAGTCCAGGGAGACAGAGGGAGATTAGGGAGGTAAATGTGTGTCTTAGGGATGATTGGCGCAGGAAAGAGGGGATTGTGTTCCTGGAACACTGGGCGGACTTCTCAGTCAGGCGCCATCTTTTTTGTCGTGATGGATTGCACCTGAATGAGGAGGGGGCTGCAGTGCTTTGGGGAAGGATGGTTAGAAGGTTGGAGGAGATTTTAAACTAGGAGCCTGGGGGGAGGGTTTCGCGAGAAACTACGGGTCATGCAGTGAGAATAGAGGAGATGGTGGTAGTAAATGAAATGATGGAGGAATAGGGGGGAGGGAAAGAGCAGCCGGTAAGGGTATTAACATGGGTACTAAAAAAGGTTTTAGCAAAACACTAACTAATAACGATTATGGGTCATCGATGCTGCCTAAAGTGAATGATGTCCCTAACACAAGGGGAAATACTTATCTTAATTGTGTGTATGTAAACGCTAGCAGCCTTACAGGTAAAAAGGGCGAACTATAAATACTTGCAGCAAGCAAACAGTATGATATTATAGGCATTACTGAAACTTGCTGGGACGAATCTCATGATTGGACAGTCAATCTAGAAGGTTATACGCTGTTCAGGCAAGACAGATTAAATAAATGGGGTGGGGGGGTATGTCTTTATGTAAAGCTGTTTTGAAAACTTGATATACGGGAAGATATTCAGGAGACACTGTTGAGACGTTATGGGTAGAAATTGCAAGCAGGGTAAAGGAATAAAAAAGTTAATATTGGGTTTATGCTATAGGCCGCCTGGTATTAATGTGTCTGATGATGAATTGTTACTGAAGCAAATGGAAAGAGCAGCAGGAGTAGGAGACGTAGTAGTGATGGGAGATTTTTACTACCCAGAGATAAATTGGATAAACGATTCATGTGCTACTGCTAGGGGTAACATGTTTTTAAATACACTAAATGATAACTACTTAGTTCAACTAATCAAGGAACCTACTATGTACAATGCAATCTTAGACCTGGTATTAACAAACAATGGGGAATTGGTATCAAATATTATAGTAGGGGAGCCCATAGGAAACAGCGACCACAATATGGTCATATTCAATATCAGTTTTCATAAACAGTCCTATACTGGCTCAACTAGGACTCTAAACTTTAGCAAAGCGAACTTTGACATGATGAGGAAGCTTTAAGGGATATTGAATGGGAAATTTTATTTCAAGGAAAAAATACTATGGAGAAATGGGATGTATTAAAATCACTGCTAGTTAAAAATACTCTCAAATTTATTCCCACGAGCAGCAAAAAAAGGAATAAAAATCCCAAACCAATGTGGATTAACAAAAAGATAAAGGAATTTATGGGCAAGAGAAGGCGAGCATTTAAAAAATACAAATCTGACAGGAATGCGGAGTCATTTCAGCACTATAAGGACTGTAACAAAATAGGCAAAAAAGAACTAAGAGCGGCTAAAGTAGAAACTGAAAAACTAGTAGCAAAGGAAAGCAAAGCGAATCCCAAAAATTTATTTAAATACATCAACAGCAAGAGATTAAAGAAGGAGAGTATAGGCCCTTTAAAAGACAAGTTGGGAGTCTAAGTCAAAAATAATAAGGACATAGCGGACAAACTAAATGAGTTTTTTTCAACGGTATTTACAAGAGAGGACCAAATTCAGGGACTAACACACAATCTCAATAATGATAATGTCCCACTGATAAGTACTTATTTAAGTGAGGAGGTAGTCTGTGATTGATTCAAAAATTTAAAGATTAATAAGTCACCAGGTCCCGATGGAATTCACCCAAGGGTTCTAATGGAGCTTCACTCTGAACTTGCAAGACCGCTATTTTTGTTCTTTAAAGATTCAGTTATATCAGGTATGGTTCCCAAAGACTGGCGTATAGTGGAAGTAGTGGCAATATTCAAAAAGGGAAGTAAAGCTGAACCGGGTAATTATAGACCAGTTAGTCTTACATCTACAGTGGGGAAAGTATTGGAAGGTATTCTAAGGGATAGTATTCAGAAGTTCCTTGAAGTCAATAACGTCATTAAAAGGAATCAACATGGATTTGTGAAGGACAGATCATGTCAAACCAACTAACTTGGCTTTTATGAAACAGTAAGTGCGAACCTTGATCAGGGTAAGGAGGTGGATGTAATCTTTTTAGACTTTGCCAAAGCTTTCGACACTGTACCACACACGCGACTTATCTATAAGCTACAAGAAATAGGGCTAGGGAGCACAATATGCACTTGGGTCAAAAATTGGTTAGATAATAGGGAGCAGCGTGTTGTGGTTAATGGATCATTTTCAAATTGGACTGAAGTTCTAAGTGGTGTGCCACAAGGGTCTGTACTAGGACCACTTTTGTTCAAAATTTTCATTAATGACCTAACAGAAGGTCTAGAGAGTATGGTGTCAATTTTTGAAGACGATACCAAATTGTGTAAAGTTATAACTACGGAGGGGGATGCTGAGTCTCTTCAGAATGACTTAGTTAAATTAGAAGCATGGGCAGCCAAATGGAGAACGTGCTTCAATACAGACAAGTGTAAGGTAATGCACTGTGGTAGAAAGAACAAAAATTACACCTACATACTAAATGGGATAAAATTAGGGGATTCTGTACTGGAAAAGGACTTAGGTGCTCACATAGATAGCAAACTAAGCAGCAGTACCCAAAGTAGGATTGCAGCAAAGAAGGCTAATAAGATATTAGCATACATAAAACGTGGAATTGATACAAGGGACGAGAGTGTTATACTACCATTATGTAAATCACTAGTGAGGCCATATCTTGATACTGTGTGCAATTTTGGGCACCATACTACAAAAAGGATATTATGGAGCTAGAAAAGGTTCAGAGATGGGCGACCAGACTAATTAAGGGCATTGAGACACTGGAATACTAGGAAAGGCTTGCAAGGCTAGGCATGTTTACACTGGAAAAGAGAAGACTAAGAGGGGACATGATCAACATCTACAAATATATAAGGGGACAATACACAGAGCTTGCGCAGGACCTGCTTTCGGTAAGATCAGCACAGAGGACACGTGGACACTTGCTTAGGTTAGAGGAGAGGAGATTCCGCACAATGCGGCATAAAGGTTTTTTCACAGTAAGGACAATACGTGTTTGGAATTCCCTGCCTGAGGGAGTTGTAATGGTGGACTCAGTCAACACCTTTAAGAATGGGTTAGATAAATTCCTAATGGATAAGGATATCTAGGGTTATGGTGCATAGTCGCGCACTATAGTTACTATGAAAAGGGAATAAAACACAACGGCTGACATCAGTATCAGACAAAATTTAGACCAAAATAATCCTGCATAGGAGACCACAAATTGGTTGAACTTGATAGACAAATTGTCTTTTTTCAACCTTACATACTATTTTACTATGTTACTTTGCCTATGTTCTTGCACAGCTGGTGCATTTTCATAGAATTTGACCGCAGATAAGAACCACTTGGCCCATCTAGTCTTCCCCTTTTTTTTATCTTTTAGGTAATCTCAACCCTTTTTGAACCTTAATTCTTTGTAAGGATATTCATATGCCTATCCAAAGCATGTTTAAATTGCTCTACAGTCTTAGCCTCTACCACCTCTGATGGGAGGCTATTCCCCTTATCCACTACCCTTCCTGTGAAGTAATTTTTCCTTAAATTTCCCCTGAACCTGCCTCCCTCCAGTTTCAGTGTATGTCCTCGAGTTCTAATACTTCTCTTCCTTTGAAGAATGTTTCCCTCCTGAACTTTATTAAAACCTTTGGTATATTTGAAAGTTTCTATCATGTCCCCCCTTTCCCTTCTCTCCTCCAAACTATACATGTTAATATCTTTTAGCCTATCCAGGTAAGTTTTGTGATGTAGGCCATGCACCATTTTTGTTGCCCTTCTTTGTACACTCTCTAATGTATTTATATCCTTTTGGAGATATGGTCTCCAGAACTGGACACAGTATTCCAGATGGGGCCGTACCAATGACCTATACAGTGGCATTATTACTTCTTTTTTCCTGCTACTGATTCCTCTCGCTATGCAACCAAGTATCTGACTTGCCTTTCTCATTGCTTTATTGCATTGCTTCCCTGCCTTTAAGTCACTTGAAATAGTGACTCCTAAATCCATTTCCGCCTCAGTAGTTTCCATTTTCTACCAGGTTGTTGCTGAAGAGTTCGCATTTCTGCATCCAGACCTGGCCTGATGGAGCAGTCTTTTGATTATCTGCATTTTAGGATGGGGATCTATTCTGCTGGTGCACAGGCTGTGTGTTTGATATCTTTTCTGCTATTAGATCCCCAGCAGAGGCTTTAGTTACCTCTTCTAAGGCTAGCTATGTGGCATAATAGATTGTCCTTAATCTCCTTTCTTGCCTGAGGAACCCCATAGATTGTTGTTAAATATCAGGGAGTTCTTTAATTATTGTTAGTAATTCTGAATTTGTCTAAGGTTTATACCATGTAGAAGTCTTACAATGTTATGGGTATTCTGGATTGGCTCACTCAACAGCTACAACAGGTGTGAGCATATCTTGTGTACACAACAGGTTATATGCTTAACGTGCAGATGGGTTATACACTGGAGTTGCAGATGCAGACTTAATGCTAAACAAACAAGCACACAACATATATGATACCACTGAACCAGCGCTGTATAGGGGTCAAATCAGATCGTATTCCTGTGGTTTTCCTTATTTCTCAGTTTGTACCGGAAAAAGAGGGAAAATTGCAAACCATAGTGTATTACCTTAGGTTACATGATTTATTTTAAAACATTAAAAACAAGACAATGAATGGAAGATGATTTTTCCAAAAACAATCTCCACTACATGCACATAAAATCTGCACAGCATGTGCTAATTGGCATTCATCTGTGGGCTGGATCCTGACAGAAATAAAGCAATGGATAATTACCACGAACTGGTGAGAACCGAATAATCAGTTCTATGAGCATATGTTACATCAGACTGTCCAGCTGCAGCTTGGAGAGTTTTCTGGTGTCCAAAAGCCTTCCAGGTCTGGCATAGATGGTACCACGTCCTTATCCAGTCAGGTCAGTCCCCAAGAGCACCCACGCGTTCCGACCCTTCCTGGGTCTTTCTCAAGGTCAGCTCCTCTGAATGCCTTCTCAATCCTTCTCCTGGTTTAAAAGTCCCTCCCTTGTTCCTGATTGGTCCCGGCACAGCTGGTCTCTATACAATCATCCTCCAAAAAGTCTATGACGCTCGTGTGCCAAGACCGCCTCCTGTACAACATCTCCAGCCTCCTCATTTAATCCTGTTCTCATTCTCCGGTCATGTGATCAGAACACACAGAAACGTCACTATATCGTGTGTTTGTTTTCGTCTCCTAGCAACTTCCGTCACAGAAGCCGTCTGGCCGTGCATCGCAGCTCGCGTCATCACGTTACCTGATCACGTGACTGCTCTATGATGTGTCTCGTTACCTTAGAGACCTTCCTTTCCCGTGTTCATTTAGTTTACTCGGTTGCTATGGTGATCGGAACCAGTCTTATTCCCAGATCACTCCGTTTGTTCATGATGAGGAGGCTTCTTATAAATGACAAATTTAAATTCATATCCAATTCTTTCGGAACATGCTTATCACTCAGATCTAAAAAAGTATTTAAAGGTAAAAATCGATTAGCAATATCACAGTGTCTTATAGGAACCACTTCACCTCAAAATCTAAATTTAATCCGCCCGGTTGGAGGGTACCCATTTCATAGATTAGCTTCATTTCAGCCCTTGCTAATTGGGTGGAGAGATCCCTCCTCCTCCAGTGTCCCTGGACCCATTGTAAACCTGAAAACCGGGTGATAGCTGATGTTGAACGCCCATGTACTCTCTTAAAATGATTAGAGAGGGCATGGGTTTCCAAACCCTTTTTTATGTTTCTGAGGTGTTCCCCCAACCTAACTTTAAGGGGTCTGGATGTTCGCCCTATATATACCAGTTTACACTCGCACTCTACCGCATATACAACGTTCTTTGTTGCACACGTGATGAACTCTTTTATTTCAAATGGTTTCCCATTAATATCCAATTTACTGATTTTGCTTTGGTTCACCATTTTCACCTCTTTGCAAGCAATGCAAGACATACATCTATAGAAGCCTTTTGATTTCACCCTTGAAGGGTTTGTATTTGGATGATAAGCACTTCTTACAAGGCTATTTCCTATGTTTGGTGCTTTTCGATAGATGCACACTGGTTTCTTGGGCAGAGACACCCCTATCACTGGGAGGCCCTAAGAAAGGACCCAGTGATAGGGGTGTCTCTGCCCAAGAAACCAGTGTGCATCTATCGAAAAGCACCAAACATAGGAAATAGCCTTGTAAGAAGTGCTTATCATCCAAATACAAACCCTTCAAGGGTGAAATCAAAAGGCTTCTATAGATGTATGTCTTGCATTGCTTGCAAAGAGGTGAAAATGGTGAACCAAAGCAAAATCAGTAAATTGGATATTAATGGGAAACCATTTGAAATAAAAGAGTTCATCACGTGTGCAACAAAGAACGTTGTATATGCGGTAGAGTGCGAGTGTAAACTGGTATATATAGGGCGAACATCCAGACCCCTTAAAGTTAGGTTGGGGGAACACCTCAGAAACATAAAAAAGGGTTTGGAAACCCATGCCCTCTCTAATCATTTTAAGAGAGTACATGGGTGTTCAACATCAGCTATCACCCGGTTTTCAGGTTTACAATGGGTCCAGGGACACTGGAGGAGGAGGGATCTCTCCACCCAATTAGCAAGGGCTGAAATGAAGCTAATCTATGAAATGGGTACCCTCCAACCGGGCGGATTAAATTTAGATTTTGAGGTGAAGTGGTTCCTATAAGACACTGTGATATTGCTAATCGATTTTTACCTTTAAATACTTTTTTAGATCTGAGTGATAAGCATGTTCCGAAAGAATTTGATATGAATTTAAATTTGTCATTTATAAGAAGCCTCCTCATCATGAACAAACGGAGTGATCTGGGAATAAGACTGGTTCCGATCACCATAGCAACCGAGTAAACTAAATGAACACGGGAAAGGAAGGTCTCTAAGGTAACGAGACACATCAGAGAGCAGTCACGTGATCAGGTAACGTGATGACGCGAGCTGCGATGCACGGCCAGACGGCTTCTGTGACGGAAGTTGCTAGGAGACGAAAACAAACACACGATATAGTGACGTTTCTGTGTGTTCTGATCACATGACCGGAGAATGAGAACGGGATTAAATGAGGAGGCTGGAGATGTTGTACAGGAGGCGGTCTTGGCACACGAGCGTCATAGACTTTTAGGAGGATGATTGTATAGAGACCAGCTGTGCCGGGACCAATCAGGAACAAGGGAGGGACTTTTAAACCAGGAGAAGGATTGAGAAGGCATTCAGAGGAGCTGACCTTGAGAAAGACCCAGGAAGGGTCGGAACGCGTGGGTGCTCTTGGGGACTGACCTGACTGGATAAGGACGTGGTACCATCTATGCCAGACCTGGAAGGCTTTTGGACACCAGAAAACTCTCCAAGCTGCAGCTGGACAGTCTGATGTAACATATGCTCATAGAACTGATTATTCGGTTCTCACCAGTTCGTGGTAATTATCCATTGCTTTATTTCTGTCAGGATCCAGCCCACAGATGAATGCCAATTAGCACATGCTGTGCAGATTTTATGTGCATGTAGTGGAGATTGTTTTTGGAAAAATCATCTTCCATTCATTGTCTTGTTTTTAATGTTTTAAAATAAATCATGTAACCTAAGGTAATACACTATGGTTTGCAATTTTCCCTCTTTTTCCGGTACAAACTGAGAAATAAGGAAAACCACAGGAATACGATCTGATTTGACCCCTATACAGCGCTGGTTCAGTGGTATCATATATGTTGTGTGCTTGTCTGTTTTGATTTGAGGGAGGAGAAACCTCTTTTATGGTATCTTAACTAGCAGCTGTAAGCAGCGCCTTGTTACTTGTCTAAATTCTATTTTAATGCTAAACAAGTTTTCTTAGGGAGCACTCCAGGTCTCTTTACATTACATAGACTACAATGCCTATTCTGCCTATGAATCATTCTCAGACATATTTGGTTGGTCTTTTACCTTGGATTACTGTTGGCCAGTCACTGGTTGACCTGCTGGGCCTAATTGTTTTTCTAACATTTGGGCCTTCTCAAGGTTCACATTTATAGGATCAAAGTGTCTCACAAATTGTACATATTGTATCATCTGGTTTATTACAATGTTTACAGTTTGGATATGCCCAGTAGGGATATCCCTTGATTTAATTGGGATCATCTGTGTCTAACTGTTCCTTGTCCTGGTATATCTGTATATTCCATATCATCCATACTCATTAGGTCCATTTGTTCTTACATATCCTCTATTACCTTCTCATAATTTAATAGTTCACCTGTCTCTATCCACAAATCCAGCCTATGTTCCAGGTTCTTGGCCTGCATGTATATCCCAATATCTATTCTGATTTGTTTCAACTTATTTGGATCAAGAGTGCAATCAATGGACAAACCTGCCCATTGAAACAGTTTTCCCATACCCTTCAGACTATGCTGATCATGGACATCCATCATGATGTCCATAGCTGTCTGAGATGCCTTATCTTAATGGTCACGATGTGTATTTCCCATACTTATTGGCCTATAATTATGTCTATATCCGTGGTCTAAATAATCATGAGACAATAAACTGTGATTTTATTTATTTTACCTGGAACAGAGGTGATTTGTAGTCAGTCTTTATCTTTGTCACTATCCTTACATTGGAAAGGACACCCTATTAATATGAATATGTCATCTGGGTCCTCAATATATCTTGTAGATATGTTGTAAGATATGTCACTTAAAAGAAATGTAAGACCCTCTCATTTCTTTTTTACAAATGCCGTGCAGACACATTCTGGGCAAGACATTAATTAGACTTATGGCTGTTTATGGGGTCTGTTTCCGGGTTCAGAAATTATTATGTCCAGTCCCTACCTATATCACTATAACTAGGAATAAAATAACACCCGATGGGAACAAAAATATCTACACCTTCCTCCCAAGGTCCTGAAAATGGGTTGCCTCTCCTGGACTGCAAATGTTTTAATATTTTTTATGATACTCTGCCTTAACAAGGACTGCTACACATTGACAAAGGGGACATGCATCTTTCATAACTCAAAGTTCTCTATATAAGGACCCTATAATATCATATACATATAAATTGCAATAACATAAACCTATCTTACTTTTTAACTTTCAGTATAAGACAAGACAGTGGTCCAGACCCTGCATGCCTCATATTGGTGACACAGGGATGCTGATGCTGCTGGGAGACCTGATCAAACTCATTGGGTGCCTTCATACAGTGTCACTTAATCCACCTGATATTGGGGTAAGAAATATCATGCAGACAAGGCCGGTGCACCTAGCTACAATTCCTGCTGGTCAAGCCAAGCAGTGGCAGGACCAGGTTGGTCTTAACCTTGTCCACTGAATTACCAACACACCTTAATACACAGCACTGTTATTATCCAAATTGCAAGTCCACAGGCCCTAGGCGCCATCCAGATTAGGACCGGTCAGTTTGATATAAAGGTACACTCTAATAACTCAGTATCACATTCATACACACATTCACACATTCATACGCCTTTGAGACATTGAGAGAAAAGAGATAGAAAAATAAATAACCTGAATGACTGAAGTGTGGGATGTGTGATCCACTAGTACAGTTTGGCAACAACAGAACAGACTGTTAGTCACAGAGAATCAGAATATGAGCATAACTGTACACACCATGTGGATTTTTGAGTCTGGGTCTCAGTGTCTGCCTGTCCAGATGTCTGTTGGTCAACAAGAGATGGGGATCTTGGTGGGAAAACCTCCAGGTTGTCAAAGGTGGCTTGTGGGGACCAACATGGACCATGTGCTCACAGCACATGGTCAATCAGTTCAGCAACAAATTAATTCACAGCCACGGCAAGTAACTGAATACAGCAGCAAGTTTGTGTAATCAAGTCACTATAAGCTGCAAGTTTACTGGTTGAGCTAATACTTTCATGTTATACATCAAAATTTTAGCAATTTCTATGATTATTTAAAACTGTGCTTTTTGAGTTAACTGAACTTCTTCTAAAGCGTACACATACAGTTTCTAACTGTTTAACACCTGCTGAAACTTCCTGTAAGTTACCTAACCATAAAATAACTGAAATGTCACTGCATGGGCAACAAAACTGCAAGATTTTACAATTCCAGTATCTAATTGTTGTGCCTGTCATTTAGAGAATTATAATAACAGCTACTGTATAAAATAGATTCTATAGTCACATACACAAAATGAATTCTGTAGACAATATGGCTTTACCTTTGACACAGGTCATGTGCTGCGATGCACAAACAACAGGGCAATGCTACCTGTGGATACATCTGTATTTTGGACTTTAATATGATGTTTACACTTGCACAGTATACTTAAGTTTTTGGCTCCTCTGCTCATCAAGAGGCACTTTTAGCTTGCAAAGTGTCTCTTGAGGAGGAAAGGCGGGAGTGACAAACCAAAAGCAGTTTGCAGTGTGTATTAAATGAGATTCAGAAATTACCTGTACAGGTTTAGTAAAAGCACTTGCGTATCATTTAAAAATACTAAATGTGTCAGTGTGTTTCCCCATATTACTCTAACTTCATTCAAAATAGTAAACCATATTCTGCAAACAAATGGGGAAAAAATTTTGGTCAAGAAAAATGGGATATGAATATGTCAAAGTCAGAAAAATATCTCTATGCACACTACCATATTTGCACCTCACACAGGTCCGTGCTGCGCATGCGTACGCTCTCCCGTACGTGCGCATACTCACAGTCGCGGGCACCCGCAGGCGCACGGTATGCGTATTTACGGTAGAGTTTATGTGATCGTAGCGTGCGACTCAATCATTACATATTTTCACTATATAATGTATTTTGTAGATCATGGTCCCTTTGATAGATTCTGAAAGTTTAGTTAACATAGCATGTTCCTGAACAGAGAGATCCCTCTTTGTATTGTACGAAGGGTCTAACAGGGGTCATACAGTGGTGTTTGGTACCCATCGGAAGAGTATTTAAATAGCAATATTCCGGTGTTGGTTTGGAGCGGATTAATCGCTCGTGCGAATAGTTATGGACATAAGAAGTTTATGTCCATTTACTATTATTTGTTCTTATTTAGTCATGCGGCGGGAAACCCAGTATCCCACCCACCTGAACAGTTGGAAGCAGTCACAGCCCACCTGTATGAATCAACCTATGACCTTTTGTTATAATGCGAAGCCGAATTCCTGTGTCCAATGAACAACGAGATTGTAGGGACCATTGAATTGTATTGTGTGTGGGGCATAAATAGGCAGGCCGACCATATCCAGTTCACTCTCTTCAACGGTTCTCATTGCTGATAATCGGGAGCTGGATATCGAGGCGCATGCGATCGTTTCCCCTTGTGCGTAAGTGTTTCTCCGCAACTATATTGATCTTCTTGTTATTGTGAGCCAATCTTTCTCTCTCTCTCTCTCTTCTCCTCTGTCTCTCTTATTTTCTCTTAAATAGTAATTGTATTATATTTCCTGTGTAGTTATCTGGTTAGGTAGTCTATGTTATATTGTAGTGTATGATTTGTATTTGTATTAATTCTTTTGCAAGTATATCATTCATAATATATATATATTAGGCGTTGGACCCTAAGCCCAGGTATCTGTGTATTTCTTATAGTATTAAGTATTCTCAGAGCGTCGGTGACGCTCATACAGCTTTTGAGTTAATAAGGTTACACTGTGTTGCATTTACACTCTATCTATACACTAAGGTTTTACAGCATATTACATTGTTTATGGTTTAGATTTAAAGGTTTAACATTGTTAGCGTCAGCGCCGCTGGTGATCTCCTCGTGGTCCCGAGCGTCCGCTACGCTATAGCGAATCATTACGTTAGTCAGCAGCCAATAGCGTGCCTGCCTGTGATCTCTTGGCCGTGAGCGAACGTGACGCTTGAGCGTCTCGACTACGGCTAAGCGATTGTTACGCAACGAGCGTACCCTTACGGTACTTTTATACGTAGATAGCGTACAGTGTTCTTAGACCTCATAAAGGGTATTATATAAGATAAATATTTAGCTTTATCAATTGCGGGCTCGTCCTGTCCTTCACATATCTGCACTAGGTAATTTCAGCAGACATTATCCAGCAGCAAAGGGCGGGAGGTCATATTCATCGTAGTGCTGTTTGGATAAGCGTCTGCTTCTCTTAATAAAGGGTGCTGAAGGAATCCGGGAACCGGAGGTAAGAACAACACGCTAGTCTCTTTTAAAACTGTTTATTTTTCTGTCTTGCGTACACACGCACGCATATCTGCATTTCTTTTCATTCGTGTATTTTCATATATCACTCTCCTGTTTGCCATTGTATAGTTGATAAACGTGCTAAGAGAGATTTGCCGCTATTTCATAGTTTAAGAGTAAAAAGGTAATATAGTTAAAGTATAGACAAACACAGCTGTGCCTGAGAGACAAGGCGAAGTCAGTGTGGTGCGCGGTAGAAGATAAAGGATCATCTACATTGATAAACGTATAAATTGTGTTACGGTGGATCTTTGCTTTGCGTACACGTGTCTCTAACAAAGGACTGAGACTTGCGTACGCAACCCAAGGGCCGACGCACGCAGCGTATATTACGCAACGGAGCGTACGGGTACGCCCACGTAACTCAAATCACAAGTGTTAATTAATTTTTTTCAACGCGATAAATAGCGCAACGCGGTAAATAACGCAAGGCGATAAATCGCGCAAATCTATTTTAACATTCGAAATTTAAATTAACAGATCCTTCTCCTAATTAGTAACACATCTGGTCTAAAGAAAATTTCTGCGCAGAAATAGAAATAGAAACAAAAGTGTATATGTGGTGAGTGAGTGTTTGTTTTTACAATTTTTGAGGTTGAACCACAAGAAAAGTCGAGTTCTCGTGAGGTACATGCGTGTAAGTGACGTACATGGTGGCTAGGGAGGCATCCCTGGTTAAAACATACAATTTGAGCATTAGAGTGTAGCAGACCAGGAGGTCATACTGTAACAGACCAGGAGGTCATAGCAGACCAGCAGGTTCAGGTACAGCAGACAAGGAAGTCCGCTATACAGTCCACAGGCACAACACCAAGAAAGGGTTGGTGCAACACCCATATAGGCCATACAAGCTCTGGCTGAAGGAATTCGCAGCCGTAATTTTCGATTCCACTGGTCGCTCCGTACATAAGATTAGTTGCTTATGTGCTGAACGATTGTACCGCACGTAATTGTGTGCATTAGTAAACCTGACCGGTACTATTTGTGTATGAAGGTCATAAACGCTATTTGTACATTCTAACGTGATTTGTGTAATTTTTTTTATTTTAAGGGAGGTTCGCTGCTCACTCAGGAACTATCCAACAACCAATAGTTACTGGAAAGAGTAAGTGTTCTTCGGATCACCCTCACAGGTTCCAGTAAATAGAGGTTCAGGTCGCAGGGGCCCTGGGTCGAGTACGCCAGCACCATATCGGTGTGATCAGGTCGTATTGGTCGGCGTGGGCGAGTGAGTGGGGTACTCGGTAAACCGCCACCGTCAGCCTATTTTGAACATTTTGGTTTGCGTAAGGGTTGGCTGAATAAAGCAACACCTTCGAACTATGGGGGCCACTTGTTCAGGTAGGGGGCGATCAACCTCGGTTCGGGTTGATTCAGTGAACCGACCAGTCGGGTCGGCAAGGTACGTAATGTGTGAGAAATACGGAAGTCACACAGAAGCTTTATGTGATGAATGGGAGAGAATGACGGTACATGACGGGGAGAAATTCCCAAGAGTAGGTAGCTTCAGCACAGAAGTGTTAACGAATTTAAGGAGAAGGATATGTCTCATTAAATCAGCAAAGAGACGAATCAAGCATTATGATTATTTACAGTTGTGGCAACAGGAGGGTGACATACAGAGAGGATTGGCTCAGGCGGCGGGATCTGGCTCGATCAGAAAACTGATAGCCACGGCCCCACCGCCACCATACATATCAGGAGAGAAATTGGTTGCGGAGAATGACGCATTAAGGTGTAACAAACAAACACTTAGCAACTGTGTAAATGTTAAAGATAATGTTAACCAATTAACCAATGCAAGTATTAACCCGTGCAAGTTGTACCCTGTTTTGAACTTTCCTCAGGAGTGTGATCAAGAGGACGAATCGGCAACAATTTCAGCGCTCTCTCTAGCAGCCACCATAGCAGAGACCACAGTAGGCACAGCTCCACCCCCGAGATTAGTAACAAAGGCCCCTAGCGGAGGGATAGGTGAGGTCGTATCAACGGGTAAGTACGGCACCATACACTATGCTGAAACTATTTCACCACAGCCTGTAGAATCTACACAGAATGAGGTTGTTAGAGTTAATCCTGTTAAGGTAATAGTAGTTCCAAATGGGAAAACAGACACTTCAGGAGTCACTCCTGTTAGGAACATTGCCATGTACAGCCCATTTTCCCGAATGGAATTAAGGACCATAGTGTCGGAATTCCCTGACCCTAGAAAAGACTTAGTAGCCAGCCAAAAATACATCAGAGACCTAGGTAACACTGTAGAGCCCAACAATAAAGACTGGCAGATATTGCTGAGAGCATGTTTACCCTCCAATGTCGATGCAGCTCAATTTTTAGCTGACTGTGGATTAGATCAGGATGTACCTCTTACAGAAGTGTACAACAAAGACAATGTAAAAAGAATAAGTTTACAGTTAAAGGAGTATTTCCCAGCCGTAGTTAAATGGAACAAAATATTCTCCATTAAACAGAAGGAGTCAGAAACAGCTGCAGAGTATTTTCACAGAGCATTATCAGAAATGGCAAAATACACAGGCATAGAGGACATTAAAACAAACATAAACCATCGAGAAGTAGCAGTATCGGTACTGATGGATGGTTTAAAAGAGTCATTGAAGACTAGGGTACAGACCACACAACCATGTTGGCGAGGTCTGTCTGTGGCTACTTTGAGAGAGGCTGCTATTGATCACGATAGGAACATCACCAGACACAGGGAACAACAAGGTGATAAGTTAATGGCAGTAAGTATACAGGCCCTGACCACAAGGCAGCCTTTGTTTATATCACCAAACCCTGTGGGTAAGTCAAATGTGGTTACTTGTTATTCTTGTCATAAACAGGGACACATGGCACGAGACTGTAGAGTGAAAAATTCACGAAACTCATACCAACCCCCTAGACAACGACACGACACACGACATTGGGATCAGGGTCCGCAGAAACGGAGTTATGAGCCACATACAGGGGAAACAAAAAGATATCCCCCGAACAGAGACTGGCAAGCCTCTGGTAGCTCCCAATTAACTCCATCACAAGTAGTTGCTGCCAGCGGGATTCAGGGAGGTCACCATACCCAATAGGGGTGTGGCCATACCTGTAATCTGCAGCCAGTAAAATTGATTGCAAGCCTTGGAAGTGAACCAGAAATTGCAATCAATGTAGCTGGTAAATCATTAAACTTTCTTGTAGACACAGGGGCGGCCAAATCAGTGATAAATTCGACAGTGGGCATGAGAACCACTGGTAAGACAATTCCAGCCATAGGGGTAACGGGAGTAGTCCAGCACTACCCTGTTAGCAAACCAGCCGAGATTACAATAGGGCCTTTACATACCAAGCATTCCTTTTTGCTGGCTGCATCGGCACCGACTAATCTCCTGGGAAGAGACTTACTGTGTAAAATGGGGTGCGTCATTTATTGTACTCCTGAAGGTGTATTCTTGGACATACCTGAGAATCACGCTCAGGAAGTGCGAGACATGTTAGACTCCCCGTCAAAATTAATGTCACATACCATTATGACAAATAGGACTCCCTCCCAAGTAGAAGAAATGACATCTCAGATACCAGAGTCACTTTGGACTAAAGATGGACAGGACACTGGATTAATGGCAAACGTAGCTCCGGTAATTGTACAAGTAAAAGATGGTAGGATAGCTCCAAAAATCCCACAGTACCCTCTGAAGCCAGAGGTGGAGTTAGGAGTGTATCCCGTAATAGAGCGCTTGCTACAACAGGGCATTCTGGTAAGAACGTCCAGCACTGCCAATAGTCCCATCTTCCCTGTTAAAAAGAGTGGGGGGAGGGGTTACCGGCTAGTGCAGGATCTAAGGGGGATTAACAAAATAGTTGAGAGTCAGTTCCCCGTAGTGCCAAATCCAGCTGTCATCCTAATGCAAATCCCTCCCACTGCGAAATTTTTCACTGTTATTGACCTCTGCTCCGCTTTCTTTTCGGTACCTCTGCACCCTGACAGTCAATATTTGTTTGCATTTACATACAGAGGAGTCCAATACACATGGACTCGATTACCACAAGGATTCATAGATAGCCCAAGTATATTTTCTCAGGCTTTGCATGATTGTTTACAGTCTTTCCAACCAGTGAGTGGATCAGTATTAATACAGTACGTGGATGATCTACTACTGTGTTCTGATTCATTGGAAGCATCCCTGAAGGATACGAAACAGCTCCTGTTTCATCTTTCAGACACAGGACACAAGGTTTCCAAAGACAAGTTGCAATTATGCCAAACTAAGGTAAAATATTTGGGACACTGTCTAACACAAGGACTGAGACACCTGACCGCTGATAGAATTCAAGCAATTAGAGACATGACTCTGCCACAAACCCAGCAACAGATCAGAACATTTTTAGGAATGTGTGGGTATTGCCGTAACTGGATCCCAGGGTTTTCCATTCTAGCGTTACCCTTGCAGGAGATGGTCTCCTCAAACAAACCTGATCGGATTTCGCATACAGACGAATCTGAGACAGCATTTGAGTGACTTAAACAGTGCCTAACGCAGGCACCAGCATTAGGTATGCCAGACTATGGGAAACCCTTTGAATTATACGGAACAGAAAGTGCTGGTTGCGCGGCAGGAGTACTAACCCAAAAACACAGTGATGCCAGCAGGCCGGTAGCATATTACAGCGCTCAGCTAGATACGGTAGCGCGATCCCTCCCCACATGCTTGCGAAGCGTTGCCGCGATAGCATTGCTAGTAACGAAAAGCGAAGACGTCGTGCTAGGTCACAACCTCACAATTCATACACCACACGCAGTGTCAGCCTTGTTAAATTCTGCCCAAACCAGACACGTCTCATCAGCGCGGTTTACAAGATGGGAATTGGCACTAATGGCCCCGTAAACATCACCATAAGGAGATGCAGTGCATTAAATCCTGCAACATATCTCCCAGGTGTGCCTGGACAGGCACAAAGGGTGGAGGATGAGAGTGGTGGGGAAGGAGAATTTAATACAAAGGAAGACACACATGATTGTATGGAATATTTGACCCAAAATTTTACCGCAAGGCCAGACATCAGTGACAACCCACTGGAAGATGTAGAACTTACGTTCTACACGGACGGTAGTTGTCATAGACAGTCAGACTCGGGAGACTTGTGTACTGGATACGCAGTCGTAGATGACCAAGGCACCATAGAAGCGGAACCGCTAGGCCCACCTCACTCAGCCCAGGTTGCTGAACTGGTCGCCCTAACCAGAGCATGTGAATTGGCTAAGGGCAAATCAGCCAATATCTACACCGATTCTAGATACGCATTCGGGGTAGTCCATGATTTCGGAGCCCTATGGCGCCTCAGAAATTTCATGACGGCAGCTGGTACACCGGTAGCGCATGCAGCTCACATAAAAAGGCTTCTAACAGCGATACAGGAACCCGACAGAGTGGCTGTTATCAAATGTAAAGCACACACATATAGCCAAGACCCAGTATCACTTGGTAACAGCCGAGCAGACGAAGCTGCTAAATTAGCAGCTGCTACCCCCAGACAGACAGACACCACACAACTGATGGTATTTAATACCATCAACACACAGAAGTTGTGTGAGATGCAAAATTTGTGTTCCACACAGGAAAAGGCAGTCTGGAAGGCAAAAGGATATGGCCAGGAGTCCTCAGGACTCTGGACGGATGGACACGGTAAACCAGTGGCCCCCAGAGCATACCTTCCATGTTTAGCTGAGGCAGCTCACGGGCTGACTCATCTGGGCAAGGAAGGGATGTGCAAGTTGGTAAGAGCATATTGGTGTGCCCCAGGATTTTCATCTCATGCGAGTAAAAGGGCAATGTCATGCCTTACCTGTCTGAGAAAGAACATCGGAAAGGCAATACCTACAGAACCATCTCATATCCCACCTGCCGGCGGCCCTTTCCAGGTAATACAGATTGACTTTATTCAATTACCCCCTTGTCGAAATTTGAAATATGTACTTGTTTGTATAGATGTTTTCTCAAATTGGGTCGAAGCATTTCCGGCGGCCACAAATACCGCTATGTTTACTGCTAAGAAAATTGTGCAGGAATTTGTATGTAGGTATGGTATCCCTAGAATTATCGAAAGTGATAGGGGTACCCATTTTACAGGTGATGTCTTTCAAGGAATGTGTAAATTGATGGGAATTGATAGCAAGCTGCACACTCCATACCGTCCACAGGCGAGTGCGAAAGTGGAAAGAGTGAACAGCACTATTAAAAATAAACTGAGTAAAGTGATGGCAGAGACAGGATTGACATGGCCAGAAGCTTTACCCATTGTACTGTACAGCATCAGAACCACTCCCAGGTCCCCTCTTAATCTGTCTCCCTTTGAAATCTTGTTTGGTCGACAACCGCATGTTATGATTAACCCTCAGGATGATTTGAAGTGTAACAATGAAGTGACTGTAAAATACTTGATTAACATGAGTAAACAGTTAAGGAATCAAAATGATAATCTGAAGTTAGTGATTCCTGATTTACCAGATAGTAATTGTCATGACATTGAACCTGGGGATTATGTAATGATACAGAATTTTCTACGCTCAGGTTGCCTTATTGACAGATGGGAAGGACCATACCAGGTCTTATTGACTAGCACTACAGCATTGAAGGTTGCTGAGAGAGAGACTTGGGTTCATTCGTCCCACTGTAGAAAGGTTGCTGATCCAGCGAGGTCCCGTGATAAGGAACAGACGGTAGAGGTTGTATCACTGGAGTGTCTGTTCCAGGAAGATTGAGGCGGCACCTGAGCATTGAAAATCACAAGACCAAAAGCAGTTGTCGATCCCCTGTTCCCTTTTATTGTTTTTCTCCAACTTCCCATCCCCTCTCCCTCAAATTATTTTCCCCCCCTTCTCATTCTTCTCCGTTTCCTCCTACAAGATGGACTTGCCCCAAGAGACTGTGATCCGGATTTTCCTGTTGACCATGATGTTGACCAGAGCAGTCTGTTCCGGCGAGAGTACCATGGAGGTCGAGAGAGGTTCTGGAATGGGTTCTGATGACAGAGATGGAGGCGTAGTTTTCCAAGAACAACATAATCAACAAGCAAAGGCGAGTATCAGAAAACGATCCGATAGCATTGACCATAGAAGGAATTGTGAAGGATTGTTAGCTGAAGAAAACTGTATCTGTCGGCTCTGTAACAATGTCATTGAGGATGGGTGCATAAAGAAATGCCAATCCAGTTTTAATATCCATATGGACCGGCATCCATTGAGTGACTATCACTCCTTAGTGGGTAGTGTGTTAAATAAAACAGATTGTTGGGTATGCTCTCAAGTACCTCAAGGTCATAGCAAATCAGGGCTAGTACCATTTCCTTTAACGTTAGGGGAGGTACTTGAGTTAAGTGGTGGGAGACCGGTGGACAGGAGGTTTAATATCTCCAGCCCTCCTAGCTTGAAGCTCCACCAATACCATGTGGATAGGTCCCTATTATGTTTTAACATCTCCAATCCCCGAAAGCCGGGAAATTGGGAAGTGTCATGGAGTAATCAAACCATGACCTTTTCGCATAGAGCAGATAGAATGCCTACAGATACAGAGCTTATACGCCACATAGCCAGTAGAGGAAAATCTTTCCGGTATAGGTATACCTTAGGAAATAGGATTACGAGAGTTGGAGAGGTATCACCAGGATACTGTGCACATATCGTACAACCTGATACGTGTACTAAGCAGATGGAAGAATTAGGGTTAGGAGATTTCACATGGATGTCCTACTCCGTCCCATATGTTCTCCCCGATGATGCATATTTCATATGCGGGAGAAAGGCGTATAAGTGGCTTGCCCCAAACTCTGAAGGATTGTGTTATATTGGAAAAGTACTGCCTGAAGTAATGACTGTATCACATGACAAAATGAAAGACATACACCGTGTTGCCCAAACTCCTTATACTCACACCCATTACGAGCACGTAGTTAAACGGCACCTGATAGAAAGAACAGAGCATCCGGCCTCTGACATGATCCATGAATCCACCGGGATTCAGTTTCTAATCGCGTTAGATATCACTCGCACCGCCAGAGGAGTGTTGAATTATAAATACATATCTGCGCTCGCCAATTTGTTAGATAATATCACTGAAATGTATGATGACACGTTTAGGTATACTGGAAGAGAACTTCAAGCTTATAAAACAGAACTGGTACAGCATAGAATGGTTCTTAATTACCTCACAGCAGTGACAGGCGGATATTGTGTCACACTGGCAACACAATACGGCGTGAAATGTTGCACATATATTACGAATAGCACCGAGGACCCGGTCGAGGTCATAGACCAAAAGATGGACGATATTCTCCAACTGAAGTGGGAATTTCGCAGGAGACACAATCTCACTCTTGCTGCTGTAGGTAATGAGCTGACATGGTTGAACCCGCGAAATTGGTTCTCTGGTTTAGGAGACTGGGCTCAAGGAGTCATAATGGATGTTGGGAAGTTTCTCCTATGTATCTTAGGTGTTATCATAACGATCGGTTTGATATTTAGATGCGGTCAGGCTTTAATGAGGTGCAATCGTCGTACTAGGGTAATGAGTTTAAGGAGTGAGGAAACTGTAATTCCAATGGACTTGATTTATGACCCAAATGTAGAAACAATGATGTGATGAAAATGCGATTTCTACGGTCCGTTTCTTTCACCTGTTTTTCCGTTTCCTCCAAGGTAAAAAGACCCACTTGGACGAGGAATTTGATGAGCCGATATACAGACAACAGAGGGATTAAAGAAGAAGTTTTGACAACCTGATACACAGATTTTTGATGAACTATGCCATGGATCCCCAGTTTCCCTAGAAATTTTAAAATTACGCTAGCCCAACACTTTTGTAAATCTATGGACATTGACAGCTTTTGCTCGCACCTTATGGGCAAAAGCACAAAGAAGACTGCATTCAACAGACACCAGACAAGACCTCAATCGACGAATGTACATTTACCTGACATAGAATACCACCGCATTTACCGTAATTATGTCTTTTCTTCATTTCTACAACCCTCAGGTAATGACACACATAGTCGATAGGGAATACAGGCACAGATATCAGCAATCACATATCTCCCCCATTCATGTATCATCAACTAAAATGTGCTCCCCCATTTTGTTACAACCAAAGCCGAAAAGAGCTCGGTAAAGTTTGACAGCCCATCCACAGACCCGTACCACGGGATAAGAAGGAATTCAAATGTATACTTCGCAATACCTCGAAGCTTGATGTACCACACGTACGGCACGATGATACATGACCCCCCAAAACATGGACTCATACACACATGCTTCTGCTATCTCACTAGGTCATACCCTTTTCCTACCTTCTCCTCTCCTCCCCTACCCAACCATGTAAATGTATTAACCCCTGACATATATTTTTCTCTTTTTGAAATGTTTTAGAAGGTGGCAGTTATTGTTGACTGCCAAAGGGTGGACTGTCAAAGTCAGAAAAATATCTCTATGCACACTACCATATTTGCACCTCACACAGGTCCGTGCTGCGCATGTGTAAGCTCTCCCGTACGTGCGCATACTCACAGTCGCGGGCACCCGCAGGCGCACGGTATGCGTATTTACGGTAGAGTTTATGTGATCGTAGCGTGCGACTCAATCATTACATATTTTCACTATATAATGTATTTTGTAGATCATGGTCCCTTTGATAGATTCTGAAAGTTTAGTTAACATAGCATGTTCCTGAACAGAGAGATCCCTCTTTGTATTGTACGAAGGGTCTAACAGGGGTCATACAGTGGTGTTTGGTACCCATCGGAAGAGTATTTAAATAGCAATATTCCGGTGTTGGTTTGGAGCGGATTAATCGCTCGTGCGAATAGTTATGGACATAAGAAGTTTATGTCCATTTACTATTATTTGTTCTTATTTAGTCATGCGGCGGGAAACCCAGTATCCCACCCACCTGAACAGTTGGAAGCAGTCACAGCCCACCTGTATGAATCAACCTATGACCTTTTGTTATAATGCGAAGCCGAATTCCTGTGTCCAATGAACAACGAGATTGTAGGGACCATTGAATTGTATTGTGTGTGGGGCATAAATAGGCAGGCCGACCATATCCAGTTCACTCTCTTCAACGGTTCTCATTGCTGATAATCGGGAGCTGGATATCGAGGCGCATGCGATCGTTTCCCCTTGTGCGTAAGTGTTTCTCCGCAACTATATTGATCTTCTTGTTATTGTGAGCCAATCTTTCTCTCTCTCTCTCTCTCTTCTCCTCTTTCTCTCTTATTTTCTCTTAAATAGTAATTGTATTATATTTCCTGTGTAGTTATCTGGTTAGGTAGTCTATGTTATATTGTAGTGTATGATTTGTATTTGTATTAATTCTTTTGCAAGTATATCATTCATAATATATATATATTAGGCGTTGGACCCTAAGCCCAGGTATCTGTGTATTTCTTATAGTGTTAAGTATTCTCAGAGCGTCGGTGACGCTCATACAGCTTTTGAGTTAATAAGGTTACACTGTGTTGCATTTACACTCTATCTATACACTAAGGTTTTACAGCATATTACATTGTTTATGGTTTAGATTTAAAGGTTTAACATTGTTAGCGTCAGCGCCGCTGGTGATCTCCTCGTGGTCCCGAGCGTCCGCTACGCTATAGCGAATCATTACGTTAGTCAGCAGCCAATAGCGTGCCTGCCTGTGATCTCTTGGCCGTGAGCGAACGTGACGCTTGAGCGTCTCGACTACGGCTAAGCGATTGTTACGCAACGAGCGTACCCTTACGGTACTTCATACGTAGATAGCGTACAGTGTTCTTAGACCTCATAAAGGGTATTATATAAGATAAATATTTAGCTTTATCAAATACAATTTTTGTCCAATGGTCATTATCTGGCAAACTAACTGTAGCCCCTTTTTATTTTTGGAACAACTACCCATTTTTTGGTGAAAACACGTAGGTCATGTGTTTTCTTGGCCACGATCATGAAAACGGGTCATTTAGTAGGGATTTTTTTTCTCGTGCTTTGGGTAGGTGAAAAAAACATGATAACTGCCGGCTTATGGAACTTATTAGATAGCCCTCGGGGGATCAATTATCCGCAGTAATTTACCATGTCTATAGGATACCGCCCAGAGAATGTTTCGTGAAACTGCAAACTCTAAAAATAGTAGTTTCCTTCTACCTAATACACATTGGATACACAACATCACAGCAGGGCCATCTTAAAAGCATTGCAGGCCATGGACAAATCAATGCATGCGGGCCTGTATCCATTCATTCTCATGAATAAATTTAAATTATAATAATTTACTGTCCAGCAGTTCATACCGTGAATGGCTGTAAGCACTTTAATTGGTGGAAAACTCAAGCCATCCACCAATCAGCATGCTTACAGCCATTCGCTGTCTGGCTGCAGGCTGTGAGGAAGGTAGAAAATGCTAAACTTTGATTGGTGGATAGCTCCAGCCATTCTGAGGAAGCTGCCGAGTTTGGTCACAGGCGGGAAAATATTTCAATCCGACGTGGAGACCACTAGCCGGCAATTGTTTCAGTCCCCATAGCCAAGGAAACCATCAGGATTTCCACGTTATACCAATGCACCAGTGCGCTGAAGGGAGCGGTAAGCGTGTCACTGCATTTCTGACATGTCTTACAGAAAAGCATCCTACTGATTAAGGAGATGGAATTTTATACCATGTTTGTCTTTATTTCTATTCCCTTTCGTCAAGACCGCGTTTAAAGGATTTAGCACCAGCGGTCGGGGGGACTTAATAAACTATCGACTCCGTGGATGGGTAAAGTGCCCCTGTGCCTTTTTAAATCTTACAAGGTTTATTATATCCTGTTGGCTAATAGAAAAGCAGCGTTTGCTTGCTACAACTAATAAGCTATCAGCGGCTCATACATAGCAATTGCCTGTTCATTTGGGACTTTTTTACCGGCCTGTAATTGTATATTCACATACAGTTTATAGGGTCTAATTCAGACCTGATCGTAGATGTGCGAAATTTAGCACATCTACGATCAGTCTTCAGACATGCAGGGAGACGCCCAGCACAGGGCTAGTCCGCCCCGCATGTCAGGCCCGACCACCCCGCACAAGTACAAATGCATTGCACAGCGGCGATGCTTTTGTACTGAAAGAGTCGCTCCCAGCCAGCGCAGCTTCTGCGTGCTGCCAGGAACTTTTCGTCGCTGCCCGGGTCGCATCAGCTGCGCATGATGTCAGTAACATTGCGACGCAGTAGCATTGTTTTATGCTTATGTCATTTTAAATGAATTATATTGATTATTAAATTGTTTAAATACCAGCGCTTTTTCTTCCATGAAATGGAATTCTTTCTTGTGCATCCACAAATCAGCTTGCTGACAGCCATTCACTGTCTGGCTACAGGCTGTAGCAAGTAGAGAACGCTGTCTGGTCACTTTGTGTAATTCACAATCACAGCAACTGGGCAGCATTCTCTACCTGCACTGGCCTGGCCATCCCTGCTCGAAGGCCCCTAGTATCGTGGGGCCGAGGGCAGCTGCCCAGTGAGCTCATATGTTAAGATGGTGGCCCTACATCCCATATATAAAGTCTTATCATGAAAATAGAAGCTAGTTCATTTGGAAATGAAAAGTTACTTCAGTTGTCACTTTCTATTTAGTGACTGTGGGTAAACAGTATATTATCAATATGTAAACCCTGAATATGTCAACAGTCAACATGTCATGGAGAGAGTGCCGAAGGCATAATGCAGACAAAGTTGTAATGTTAGGTAAAACATTTTAATCATGTCATTATACCTTTAAATGGGATACACTATAATCATGTTTAAAGTTATACTGCCACCACAGTTCAAATGTTTTTATTAACATTACAGCCATGTCTGTATGATGTTGATGACATATTAACTGTCCACATAACGTACATACAGTATTGCTTTATCAACCTACTTCCCCATTTAAAAACCAAGTATACAACCTGGAGGAGGCAGTACACTAAAGCCACTGAATACTGAGTAAACTGCTCAATTCTGATTAAAGGTGGAGAAATGGGTTACAACAGCCCTAACTACTCTGAAGAGGCACTATATCTGTATGTTGTGAAACCATCTAAGGCACCTCGGTCTCAGAGGCAATTTGCTCAATTCCTTTGGAGATATCCCTCCACTGAGCTGCCTACCAGGAATAGCAGCAGTGGGTAAGGAGGATTCAGAATACAGAGAGGTCTACTGCATGCAGCTGGATATAAAGTGACACAATAAGTCATGTAACTGTGGAGATTAACTTGCCTAACATTATACTAACAAAGTTTTATCAATGACTGGGCTCTATCATACTAAATAAGTTCACTAATCAAGGACATTTACTAATGGGATTAATACTGTATGTTTGATCAAGAGCTATGATTAAATCTATATGGACTATGTATGGACTAATTTACAGTGATATACCACATACTGTATGCAATTTTTAGTTGATAGTCTAGTTGAATATTGTCATCAATTGTTGTGCATTCTGATTTTACACTATGTTCTATTTTTATGATTCATTTATTTATTTATTTAACATCACTGCCTCACTGACAGCAGCACATCACTGCCTCACTGACAGTAGCACATCACTGCCTTGCTGATAGCAGCACATCACCGCATCGCTGACAGCAGCACATCCCCACCTCACTGACCGCAGCACATTAACACCTCTCTGACAGCAGCACTTTGCAACCTCGCTGACAGCAGCACATCACTGCCTCACTGACAGCAGCACATCACTGCCTTGCTGACAGCAGCACATCACCGCCTCGCTGACAGCAGCACATCCCCACCTAACTGACAGCAGCACATTAACACGTCTCTGACAGCAGCACTTTGCAACCTCGCTGACAGCAGCACATCACTGCCTCACTGACAGCAGCACTTCACTGCCTCACTGACAGCAGCACATTGCAGCCTAACTGACTGCAGCACATTGCAGCCTAACAAACAGCAGTGCATTGCAGCCTAACTGACAGCAGCACATTGCAGCCTGACAGCAGCACATTGCAGCCTGACAGCTGCACATTGCAGCCTGACAGCTGCACATCACTGCCCTACTTACATCAGCACATCACTGCCTCACTAACAGCAGCACATCTCTGCCTCTCTGACAGACATACACATTCAGACAGAAAAAAAATATGTCAAAATAACTCACAGGACCTGACATCAATCCTCACCAAAGATGACTGGTGCAATGATGATCTGTTCAAGGAACATGAACAGGACTATTTTTTCCTCCTATTCTGTATTTGTTTTCATCCTACATCATCTCGTGCAGAACTATTTCATAACAGCAGGGACCAATTTATAAGATAGACATACCACTGTGCGGTCATGCTATGAAACACGTATGTCTTGGGTGGTTGTACACACTATCTTTAGTCTCATATATTGTTGAGCTTGAATAATAATACACTAATTTGAGAATACACTATATCTATCTATCTATCTATCTATCTATCTATCTATCTATCTATCTATCTATCTATCTATCTATCTATCTTAGCTAGTTATGAAATGAAATTAAAAGTTTTTAATTAGTTGTACAGAGCTTCCTATTGGTGGACCATGTACTCCAGGTTGTATGTTTGTAATTTCAGTGGTGAGGTTAGGAATTACCTGTTAATTGGGAGTTGCAGCACAACTAACTAATTATTTATTTATTTATTGCCACCAGATAGACTAGCGTCCTTTTTGTATCTGTTGATTGTTGTTGTTGTTGACTACCCCATTTGTCTATGATACTGTATAATGAGTATATGTTATATCATGTATATGACTGTATTGATTTATAAGCATGTTCACTGAAGTTTTTTGACATTACAGACTCTCTGTTAGTGTTTTTTTTTTTTACTGTTTATTTGCAGAAAGTTTTTATCTAATGGAAATAAAGACTGTGGCCAAAATTTAAAAAAAATCGAGTTTGTTCGATTTGTGTTTTTTTTTCTAAGTCCCAACACGGGAATTCACTAAGCACAAATCTCGGCAGTGTTTGGACTATTCATAATGGTTTGAATGACAAAGTTCAGAAATACGAATGAATAGACCATCGGTCAAACGCGGCTGTTATTTCCTACAACACGGGTATTCACTATTCATTCGTATTTGGGTGTTAGTCTCTGAGTGCTCAAGTGCGGGTGTATTTTTTTGCGAATCGTTAAAAAAAGCAGCAAAAAAATAGACCTGCTTTTTCCAGTCGAGTTTGGATAACCATGCACGGATCAGTGAGATCTGTGCATGGTTATCTATGGGAAAGGGTCTGTTTAATGTAAAAACTGGGAAAAAAATTTGCGTGGGGTCCCCCCTCCTAAGCATAACCAGCCTTTGGCTCTTTGAGCCGGTCCTGGTTGCAAAAATATGGGGGAAAAATTGACAGGGGTTCCCCCATATTTTAACAACCAGCACCGGACTCTGCGCCTGGTCCTGGTGCCAAAAATATGGGGGACAAAAAGCGTAGGGGTCCCCCGTATTTTTGGAACCAGCACCAGGCTCCACTAGGCGCACCATTGTATCCAATGATGGGAACTTTGCGGTCAGCGGTTGAGGTTACTTGCGGTCAACTGCTGACCGCAAAGTTCCCATCATTGGTTACAATGGTGCGCTATGCGCTACATTGTATCTTCACTGCACAGCCTCACTGACACTACAGGAGGTCACAGCCAATCAGGAGGGTGCCACGACGTGGCGCTCCCTGATTGGCTGAAGCGACCCTCTTTGACAGGAGTCAGGGGGGTCCCAGCAGACAGGGAAAGGGATCCCATGTGTAAACATGGGACCCCTTTCAGTGCGTGGATCGGGTATGCGGTTTGTTTTTTTGCCAAGTACGTGGATTATAAAAAAAGGACATGACACACTGGATTTAGGTGAGTATAATTTTATTTTCAGGTACCATGGATTCGACGTTGAGACGTGGGCCGAGTCGGCATCTGAACATAGGTAAGTATGTGTGTGTCGGAATGTATGTAATAAAGTTGTACTTTCAAGGTGTGTGTGTCCTGTTTTTATTTGGGTATTTTTTTTGCAGAAGAACTATAGGTACCAGCGGGCCCGTTTAACCCCCGCATGCTGGTACTTGTGGTTCTCCAAGTACCAGCTTGTGGGGGAGGCTTGCAGGGACTTGTAGTTCTTGTGCAAAAAACAATATTCTTTTATTTTACACTTGGCTATCAGCCCCCCATCCGCAGCCCATGGATGGGGGGGACAGCCTCGGGCTTCACCCCTGGCCCTTGGGTGGATGGAGGGGGGGACCCCTTGATTTAAGGGGTCTCCACTCCTCCAGGGTACCCCGACCAGGGCTGACTAGTTAGTGATTTAATGCCAGGGCCGCAGGGACCTATATAAAAATGTCCCCCGGCTGTGGCATTATCTCTCTGACTAGTGGAGCCCGGTGCTGGTTCAAAAAATACGGGGGACCCCTACGCTTTTTGTCCCCCGTATTTTTTGCACCAGGACCAGGCGCAGAGCCCGGTGCTGGTTGTTCAAATATGGGGGAACCCCTGTCAATTTTTTCCCCATATCTTTTCAACCAGGACCGGCTCAAAGAGCCCGAGGCTAATTTGGCTTAGGAGGGGGTACCCCACGCAATTTTTTTCATAATTTGTAACACTTTAAACACCTTTTAAAGGTACACAATGAAGCCCTGCATGGATCTCACAGATCCGGCCGGGATTCCTTGTGTTTTGTCAGGCAGTGTTGTACTCATCACTCCCGTAAAACACTGCCTGACATTACGAATCACATCGACATCGGAAAAAACGAATGTGGAAAACTCGGCAGCTTAGTAAATGACCGTTTCAGGATTCAAAAAGTTGCAGTAAAATGCACCCGATACCATTCGAGATCAAACACCCTTAAAAACGGCTAAAACACGAATATTAGTAAATATACCCCTGTGAGTTTTCTAGTATCCAGATGACACATTTCTGTTTCAGTTTTAGTGAAAGCCATGCTATTATTTATGAGATTGCCATGTCAGTAACAATTTGCCAGTAATAATTTGGCCGCAGACTTGCTATTTAGTTTATGATTATTAAACATGTTAGAACATTCTCAAACACTATTTGTTGTATAGTGTCATGTTAGTGTTGATGTATTCTGATGTATAGAAAGTGAAGTCCTTGGTTCACTAGTAAAGAGTTGGTCATGTAGTTGATTGCTTTTAGCTCTTTAATCCCATAACAATTCACTAAAAATGCCATTTATCGTCAAAAGCATATTGACAATACATTCTTGGAAGAAAAAAAAATGATTTTCACTACTTTACATCTGTCATTTTTAATAGTGCATCCCTAAAACTATGATTGTTTTTATAGGAGATTAAAATGTTACCATTATTATTTCATTTTGCTTAAAAGATCACTTTATAAAGTTACTTTATATCAAATACTGTAGCTTCTAATAAAATACACAGAAACAGTATGTAAAGTTTCTTATACCTTGAGCTGCTTTTTATTCTATTCACATTTGCTTTGCAGTTAAGCGTGATCTATTGTTCCCTGTTGTTAACCATTGCAGTCTACACTGTCCTTTAGAGGGAATATTGCCTGCTGGATAGAGATACAAATGTTTGTTTATGGCAACACTGGATGGAATTTATGGAGTGGCGATTTTCTGACTTTTGAAAAAGACCATTAAGATGTTTTTAACACAATTATTTTCACAAGAGGAGAAATACCCTTTCTTTTGTTAATATAATGGTCCCTATAGCAAAATTCTGAAGGAGTCCCTGTCCCAATGCTTCTAGAGAGACACTTCTCTGCAGCAGCTGTTTATTTTATGCCGCACAATAGTGCCGTAATTCATTTTCTGAACCATACAGTAGCTGTGCCTTAGTTAATGTTATGCCCCATTTTAATGTCATAGTTTATTTTCTGAACCTTATTACTGCCCTAACACTGCTTGTAAACATAATGCAACACAATACCCCCAATTCACATTATGACATACAGTGCCCCCAATTCATATTATGCCAGCCTATAGTGCCTCCATTACAGTGCCCCAGTTCACATTATATCTTAATATATATATATAATGCCTTCCAATTCATTTTTTAACACATTACAATGAGCAGGTCCAGGGGCATACCTAGATATAGTGCCCGGACCCAAGGCAATAGTATGTAAGGGCCCCTATGTACCACTCAATAATGAAAAATGTATATTACACATGTTACTTTGACAGGAAGATGGCCCCCTCTCAGCTTTGGGCCCCATAGCAGCTGCATGTCATGCATGAGCTATGCCCTTGACTATATCACTGAACAGGTAGTAAAACAGAATATTTCACAATGCTAAACATATAATGGTAACTTTTTAAAAGATATATGTTACACAATACATTGATAAAGGATCGTATCTTAGAAAGAAAACTGTACTGTACTTTTTCTCCCTGTGATTCCCCACTGCATGTTTCACTTCTATGAATTGTTCATCATGCCCACTATAACCTATGTAGTGAGTCCTTGGTGTCTGTCTGGCCTGATTCATTCAAGGGCAGGATGAACAACATGTAAAACTACTTATACAGTAGAGGGTAGATTTACTAAAGCTTCTTAAACAGACAAAAGGAAGCATTGCCCATAACAACTATTCAAATTCTTTCTATAATTTTTTAGGATGTAATTGAGAAATGATAGGTGGAATCTGAATGGTTGCTATGGTCTACACAATTAATATTCATTTTTAGAAGCTTTAGTAAATCGGTATTTTATGAATAATTTTTCATTTTACACTTGTATACCTATTTTCATGTATTGTTTATCATGCATATTGTAACCTTTGTAGTGCATGGCTGCCTCACCTGGTACTCTATTGTGTAGGATTGACAATGCATGTTTCCAATGGTTTTGCAAGAATTGTTTATTTTATCTAATATTTTCATCTCCCCCAGTGTAATCATATGTAATATGCCTAGCTGCCTCAACTGCATCCTTCATGATTATTGTAGGATGAATAATCTTTGGAAATTATTTCCAAAATGTCTGCCTCACATATGTTTTATATTGCATCTTATGCAAAATTAACTTCTTCTTCTTCTTCTTCATGCAATGATGTAAGCATACAGATTAAGTCTGATCAAAGTATGAAGTAAAATATGGAACAATATATAATTTACAACAAGGTTGCTCCACAAATGGACCACCATTTACCAGATAAACACAGACATTTATAAACAGCCTAATTGGATAAATTATGTTGTTAATAATCTTACAGTTAACTACAGATGTAGCCTTGCTCATCTTACTGCGATGTAGCATGTTGTATTGCAGCATGTGGCATGGCGTGCCAGGTTGTGACTATGTGCAGACAGCGATTGCTCAATTAATTGTATTAGAAATTAATGGAGTGATCACCAGCTGCGAATAATTGCAGCCCGGCATGCCATGCATGGCTACATCTCTGAAAAACTTACTGTTAACTACCACAAGGGGTGCATACTTCAAAACTAAGATAGCTATTGGTGATGCATATTCAACAAAAAAAAGAACATCATTTATTTGATCAGGAAAAATATATATAAAATGAATAGTAGAATGAAACAAAAAAAATAAAAATAAAAAATGTAAACAATTATTTAATTTGGTGTTTTTTTTATGTCCATATTGTGTATTAGCAAAGAACCCTTGCATTGATTTAAGCTAACAGAGTACTCTTTTTGGAGGGAGGATGGTGGTGGATAAGGATAGCATATATTCTGTTAATCAAAGTGAAATTTGATGCGTTTCTCTGTGGTATGTGCCTGTAGCTTCCTCAGTAGCTTATGGTGAATTGCCCAGTTTGGCTTCTTTTATATCCAGATTTTAATAAATAAACAAAAAGCAGTTGTATTAATCATACAAAAGTAATCTATCAATCCATATTTAATAATACATATGTATAATATAAGAAGGAAATCATATATAAAAGGGAATAAAGATAGAACAAAACTGTAGAAAACACATACATACTGTATATTAAAAAAAATATATGTATACCTGATCAAAGGAATCATAGTTTTGACTAGCTAGTAATTAACTAACGTGTCATAAATAAAAGACGTTTGACCCAGATTATCAGAAGCTTTCACACAGATAGCTGTTCATCTACTCCCCTGCTAGGTAGGACCAACCCTTCTCCTTTTTACCATTTGCATTTATTGTAATTATCTTGATCCTTGACAACAGCCATGAGTTTTCATATTTTTCTAACCGATGCCATAGAGTAGGAGGCAATCTTAATTTATTAAATGGGATGCTTCTAAGAAAAGTAATAATGTTTCCCCCAAAAAATCCCTAAATAAGGATATTTTTCAAATTAGAGGATTTGTTGAAAGTCAAATCTAGAACCTGGCTAGTTAGTACTAACCTTCAACAATTGATAGGAAAATGATACCAAGAGGTCTAAGACTATTCATAGTTCCACTTTCCAGAATGCCCTGGAGTTCCAAACAAATTAGAACCAAACACTTTCTCTTTGATGAACCCAGTAATTAAATATACAGTAGATCCAATAGAGTGAAGATTCCAGAAAATTAAATAAAAAGAAATAAAGAACTTAAGAAATTATTATGTTTCTAGTTCACATAGAGATTTCTTAGAAAAGGATACAACTATCAATGAATGTATCAAAAGATTTGAGAAATATCTATTACAGATCAAACATAAAAAAAATTAAGTGAGATTTAGATCATTATAAAGGTGTGTACACATGGTGAGATCCTTGCTATGTCTGATTTTGACTATGTGATTTCCCTTGAACTCCCCCAGAGCCCAGATTTTGACTATCTGTTCTTGAGATTTTGTCTATGTACGATTTTGACTAAATGCCAATTTTGACTATACTTTATACTAGATAGTACACTAGATAGTCAAGATTGACTTGCCTGCACAGTCTACCTAGCCTTACGATACCGACCCCACGGGAGAGCGCATCAGGATCGAATCTGTATCGCAAGTTGCTTAATGGCCCATACACACGGTGAGATTCGGGCTATGCCCGATTCTCACTATGCGACAGGGGCTAGGTCGGCACATAGTCAGTATTGCAAGCACACTCATTATGTGCTTGCAATACTGACTATGTGCGATTTTGGCTAAGTGTCAATTTTGACTATCTCTTCTATATAGATAGTCAAAATTGACTTGCCTGCACAGTCTATCTATTCTTGCGATGCTGACCGCGCATCGACATCGAATCGGGATCGCAAGGTGATCTGCACTAACTTTTCTTACGATTTTTACTATATAGTCAAAATTGTAAAGAAAATAAAACTGTGTGTACACACCATAACACCTTGAGATATGCACTAACTATGCACTAACTTTTCATAAGATTTTACTATATAGTCAAAATTGTAAAGAAAATCTCACCGTGTGTACACACCATAACACCTTGAGATATGCACTAACTATGCACTAACTTTTCATAAGATTTTACTATATAGTCAAAATCTTGCAGATTTATCTCACTGTGTGCACACACCTTTTTAGGTGAGATCTTATAAGAATATTATAAGAATTATAAGCCATCCCCTAAATGGTTGCAAAATCGTTCAATCATTAGCTAAAACCCAAATAAACCAATCAAGTTGAAAGAAAAAACAATGTACAGTGTAAAAAGGATGGCAGACCGGAAATTATACAGTGCATCCGGAAAGAATTCACAGTGCTTCACTTTTTCCATATTTTGTTTTGTTACAGTGTTATTCCAAACTGGAATAAATTCATTTTTTCCCTCAAAATTCTACACACAATACCCCATAATGACAACGTGAAAATTTATTAAAAATAAAAAACTAAGAAATCACATATACATAAGTATTCACAGCCTTTGCTCAATACTTTGTTGATGCACCTTTGGCAGCAATTACAGCCTCAAGTCTTTTTTAGTAGGATGCCACAAGCTTGGCACACCTATATTTGGGCAGTTTCGCCCATCCCTCTTTGCAGCACCTCTCAAGCTCCATCAGGTTGGATGGGAAGCATTGATGCACAGCCATTTTCAGATTTCTCCAGAGATGTTTAATTGGTTTCAAGTCTGGGCTCTGGCTGGTCCACTCAAGGACATTTCACAGAGTTGTCCTGAAGCCACTCCTTTGATATCTTGGCTGTGTGCTTAGGGTCGTTGTCGTGCTGTAAGATGAACCGTTGCCCCAGTCTGAGGTCAACAGTGCTCTGGAGCAGGTTTTCACCCAGGTTGTCTCTGTACAATGCTACATTCATCTTTCCCTCTATTCTGACTAGTCTCCCAGTTCCTTCCACTGAAAAACATCCCCACAGCATGATGCTGCCACCACCATGATTCACTGTAGGGATGGTATTGGCCTGGTGATGAGCGGTGCCTGGTTTCCTCCAAACATGACACCTGGCATTCACGCCAAAGAATTCAATCTTTGTCTCAATAGACCAGAGAATTTTATTTCTCATGGTCTGAGAGTCCATCAGGTGCATTTTAGCACACTCCAGGCGGGCTGCCATGTGCTTTTTACTAAGGGGTGGCTTCCATCTGGCCACTGTACCATACAGGCCTGATTGGTGGATTGCTGCATAGATGGTTGTCCTTCTGGAAGGTTCTCCTCTCTCCACAGAGGAATGCTGTAGCTCTGACAGAATGACCATCGGGTTCTTGGTCACCTCTCTGACTAGGGCCCTTCTTCCCCAATCGCTCAGTTTTTAATCGGCTGGTCAGCTCTTGGAAGAGTCCTGGTGTTTCCAAACTTTTTCCATTTATGGATGATGGAGGCCACTGTGTTCATTGGGACCTTCAAAGCACCAGATATTTTTCTGTACCCTTTCCCCAATTTGTGCCTCAAGACAATCCTGTCTCGGAGGTCTACAGACAATTCCTTTGACTTCATGCTTGGTTTGTGCTCAGACATGCACTGTCAATTGTGGGACCTTATATAGACAGGTGTGTGCCTTTCCAAATCATGTCCAATCAACTGAATTTACCACAGGTGGACTCCAATTATGCTGTAGGAACATCTCAAGGATGATCTGTGGAAACAGGATGCACCTGAGCTCTATTTTGAGCTTCATTGCAAAGGCTGCAAATACTTATTTACATGTGATTTCTTATTTTTTTATCATAATGTTGTCATTATGGGGTATTGTGTGTAGAATTGTGAAGGAAAAATTTTATTTATTCCATTTTGGAATAAGGCTGTAACATAACAAAATGTGCAAAAAGTGAAGCACTGTGAATACTTTCCGGATGCACTGTACATCACAGAAACTTCACAATTTGCAAACTGTTTCCACATTACGACCAATTCATAAACAAGTCTTATATGTACATACAGATATAGGTGCTAGACCCAAATATCAAATCAAAGACAATAGGAGATATAGGTATGACTCTGAAAATTTATGCCTCAATTGTGAGTAAAATATCAGCCCACCATCAAATGCGAGTCATGACTAAGGGGGTGATTCCGACTTGATCGTAGCTGTGCTAAATTTAGCACACAGACATATGGGGGGACGCTCAGCACAGGGCTAGCCCGCCCCGCATGTCAGTCCCTGCCCCTTCGCAGAAGTGCAAAAGCATTGCATAGCGGCAATGCTTTTGTACTTCAGGAGTAGCTACCGGTCAGCGCAGCTTTTGCGTGCTGGCTGGGAGCTACTCGTTGCTGCCCGGGTTACAGCGGCTATGTGTGACATCATGCAGCCGCTGCGGCCCGCCCCCCGCATGGTCTGGCCACGCCTGCATTGGCCGGATTGCACCCACAAAACGGTGGCCAAATGCTGGCGTGCTGCCCCCTCCCACCCAGTGACCGCCTTTGCCTGTCAATCAGGCAGAGGCGATCGCTAGGCAATGACAGCCGACGGCTGTCAGCCATGTGCCAGCGCCGCAGTGCGCAGTTCTGACCTGATTGCTGCGCTGCGAAGAACTGCAGCGAGCGATCAGGTCAGAAAGACCCCCTAAGGTATATAAGGCCAGAGGGAGAAGAGGTGGAAAACAGACTAAACAAAAACTCAAAAAGATTTTAGATAAAAAATACTTAACTGCTAAATGTTTAAACATCTAAAGGTTTAATATTTATACCATCAGCTACTCTGAATTTGTTTAATTGTAGATTTAAATCAATATGTATGCTCCCTTTGTTGCAAACAATATTTTGCAAATAAGCAGTTGAAGAGAGACCCAGATGGATCAATTTCAGTCATCCAAGACACCTACAGTATCCTTGAAAACTTATAGCAAACAGAAAATACAGTAGATATCCCAACTGCTTGAGCTCAAAAACAGAAGAGACTATGCGACAGAGGCTTATAACCATTTAAAAACTCCACCTTCGTTTTTTTAAATTCTCTTTATTTTGAGAAGTGGAGAGCAGTACAATACAATAAAAGTTACATCCATAAATACAAAGAGACTGGCTATATTCCAAGAGATGTTGCAAGACATATTATATAACAACAGTATAGTCCACTTACATTTTATATTTTTTGTAAACATGCGGAACAAATAACCCCCCCCTCCCCCCCTCCACACACACACACACACACACACACACACACACACACACACACACACACACACACACAGATATCGTATATGAATTGGCGGGTGAAGGAGAGGAAAGTGGAAAGGGGACCTAGTCGAGATAGGTAGAAAAATTGGGAACACCAAAATAACTAGTACGAGCACATTCCGTCCGCATTGAAAAGTGGTAAGAGCGAATCTGTGGGGAAAGTAGCGAATTAGTCTGTAAGGTACAAGGTAATTGTCTTTGAAAATGTTGTTACCAAGGGTTTCAAAGTTTAGAGAATTTATCTACCGAGTCATGGAGTAGGGCTGTAATCAGAGTCGGTGCTACCCGCTCAGCAGCTCCTGCAAAGCAGGGAGGCGCCGATCTGAAGACGCGCTCTCCCCGCTCTCCTGTTGCTGCTGGCTGCCGGCTGCCGCTGCGTTTATCACACTGTATGTCAGATGCAGGCAGCATGAAGTGTGGCTCTGGTTCGGTCCCTCGAGATCCCTCCCTCCTGTCTCCACCCCCTCCTCCCCACTGCACTTTAGGCAGCGGCGCCTGCAGCACTCTCCCGCACAGAGCCGTGCTCTCCCGCTCAACAGCATGAAGTGCGGCTCCGGCTTGGTCTCTCCAGCTCCCTCCCTCCTCCCCACTGAACTTTAGGCAGCAGCGCCGGCAGCACTCTCCGTTGATTTGTGTGTGGTAAGTACCGCACACCACCTCTATCTCCTCCCCTCCGGTTGACTTAAGTGTAAGGGGCATTAATTGTTGCACTGCTTCTGTGGGCATTCTGTGTGGCACTAGTACTGTGAGCATTATGCGGGGCACTAGTACTGTGGATGCTCTGTGTGGCACTAGTACTTTGGGCATTATGTGTGGTACGACTACTGTGGGCGTTTTGTGAGGCACTAGTGCTGTGGGCACTCTGTGGAGCACTACTGCTGTGGGCATTATGTGTGGCATGACTACTGTGGGTGTTTTGTGTGGCACAAGTACTGTGGGCATTATGTGTGGCACAACTACTGTGGGTGTTCTTTGTGGCATGACTACTGAGGACTCTCTGTGGGGCACTACTACTATGTGCATTATGTGTGGCACTACTACCGTGGGCATTATGTGTGGCATACAAGAAAATAAAAAACTAAGCGCTCAGGTGAGAAGCACTGCACTTTGATTGTCAGCAGCCTCCTGATAAAGGGAATTGCCAGTCCCTTAAAACAAGAACTAACCAATAAATAACAAGTGGCGCTTGACAATCAGATAAATAAAAGACATTTATTTGTATGAAATGTATATAAGTTACAACAACCTCCCGGGAGTGTAAAACAATGATATAAATATCACAACAATAAAACTGTACGCTGTATTATAGCTTCTTTATCAATTGCTTGAAAACCATTAATAGTAAAATGATCTTATTTGCACATGACTATTTATTAGCAGCACCTGAGAGATTTTCAACCGTGCTGGATTCACTTAGTACACACAAATAGTGATATGTGGAGAATGTGTGTAACTAATAGGTATTGAATCTACACATGAGTCACTCACGATTGTGTATATCAGAAGGAATTGCGTGTATCACAAATCCGTAGCAGTGACTGGCTGGTTAAAAAGTTAATTGAAGAATTACCTCCGCTGGGCAGGAGCCTGTTCTGTCCTTGCTCCCTGGTGTCGTCTCACCGTCCCGTCAGAGACACATGCCAGAGCCTCAGCGGGTGTGACTGATGCTGCGCCGTGCAGGGAGCCCCAACGAGCCGTCCCCGATGGTCCACGCCACCTCCGGTACCTCCGCACTTACAAAAAGGAGGCTGTTAAGCTGGTTAGCCGGAGTTTACCGGTCTGCGCCGGACTGGGAAGGAGCGGCACCCGCTGTTTTCACTTCCCCAGATTGTGTAAACGGCTGTGGCTCCAGGGATTAGGGCTGCAGTGTAGATGTTCTTAAATGCGGTAATTAAAAAACCGGGCTCCTGTGCACGGATGGATAATCAAAACGGCAGCTACTGGCAGTGTAGATCCTTGAAGGAAGAAAGCCTGTATCCTTAACGCGTTTCAACGCCAGCAGGGCGTCTTTTTCGAAAGGCAGGTATACCTGGGAATAGGAGTGGTCTATTCTTATACCTGTTCCACAGGTGAAACTATTTTTCAGCAATTAGATTCAGCCATCTCTTGTGTCATTAATTCATATATGGTATGTTGAACTCCTGACGTTATAAGGCAAACAAGTACATTTAAAAAGGACATCACTATAATGATATCATTTTAGTAACTTAATCTGATACACAATATCACAACATATATCACATTTGATACATGAAAAAATAATAATAATAAACCCAATAAAATAAAATATAATATAATATATAATATGAGACTGGGAATACTAATCCTTATTTTGAAAAATTACTGAGGCAATCTACAAATGTCATGCTAATTTCATGTCTTTCCATATATGCATTAAGGTAAATATATTTTCTCAGGTTGTCATAATATTAATTTACATGACTATAATGGGAAAATTAGTTTTCTTTCATGTATTCTTTACTTTCACTTGTACTTAGAGTCTGTGCTAGCAACAGCACAGATAAAAATATTTTGAACGAAGAAACACCCTAATGGCCCTCCAATTAAATTGTGTTGGGCCACAAAAAAACTAAAAGAAGGAGAAAAAGGGATATAGAGAGAGAAACAGTGAGACTAAAATGCAAAATACAAACACAATGAAGAATATTGAAAAGATGATATATAAATAAATACATATATATCCATATGTATATGTACACGTATACACATGCACTGTGCACACACACACACACACACACACATAGGGACACAAACACTTATGTCTACCTTTAAGGATGGTCCAATACTTGCAGAATAATTCCGTGGAAACCAACTAACTACATGCAATATGCACTGCATATTTTGCAGTACATTCCGCATATAATATAGTAAAAAAGGAGGAGAGAATGAGGAGTACTGTATATACCTGCCGATTTTAAAAAATCCCCGTATAATAACCAGAGAGCAAGGAAGGAAAACTTTTTATGGTGGAACTATGTAACCAGATCTATATATACTCCTATAAGGATGTTTAAATCATAAAATAAATGTACATATATCAATATACACATATATATATATGCATATAAATACATACAAATACATATGTATAGCCTGATCCCAAATAGCTAATATGGATTACAGACATTCAATTTAAATCCTTTAAATAAACTCCAGATCGATAGTTTCATTCAGACCCTGAGGGTTTAATGTCTGTAGCTTTAAAATCCATGCTGCCTCCTGTCTACATAAGGTTCTAAAGCGATCACCACCTCTGCTGGTTGCTGGGATATGTTCAAGCCCAATCAGCAGAAGCCCTGTTGGATCGCCTCCATGAAGCTCAGAAAAATGTCGGGGTACACTATGGTTCATGATGTTATTGAGGATATTCCTTCTATGTTCCATAAATCTGAGCTTCAGGGAACGTATCGTTCGACCAACATAGTATAATTGGCAGGGACATATCAATAAATAAATTACATATTGGGTACTGCAGTTGATAAATGTATCAATTGTGTACTCTTTTTTCGAGACACTTGACACCACACTTTTGGTTTTATTCAGAGCAAATAAGCACGTTGTACACCTCCTATGATTACATCGAAAGAAACCTGTGACCTCTGGTCCAATAAGCGTTCTTTGTGTGTTTTTTAGGGATCGATCTAACTGTCCTTTAAAGAAACTTGGAGCTAGGATATTACGCAGATTTTTTGCTTTCTTAAAAACAATCATAGGTGTTTCATCTAGATGTTCCTTAAGGACAGAATCAGTAAATAATAATCTATAATTTTTATTGATTATGCCCTTGATCTTACTGGCTGCTACATTAAATTTTGACTTAAATACCAAACTGTATTTGTCATTGTTCGTCTTCATTGTTTCATTTTTACTTATATTATGTATGTATTTTGCATTTTAGTCTCACTGTTTCTCTCTCTATATCCCTTTTTCTCCTTCTTTTAGTTTTTTTGTGGCCCAACACAATTTAATTGGAGGGCCATTAGGGTGTTTCTTCGTTCAAAATATTTTTATCTGTGCTGTTGCTAGCACAGACTCTAAGTACAAGTGAAAGTAAAGAATACATGAAAGAAAACTAATTTTCCCATTATAGTCATGTAAATTAATATTATGACAACCTGAGAAAATATATTTACCTTAATGCATATACGGAAAGACATGAAATTAGCATGACATTTGTAGATTGCCTCAGTAATTTTTCAAAATAAGGATTAGTATTTCCAGTCTCATATTATATATTATATTATATTTTATTTTATTGGGTTTATTATTATTATTTTTTCATGTATCAAATGTGATATATGTTGTGATATTGTGTATCAGATTAAGTTACTAAAATGATATCATTATAGTGATGTCCTTTTTAAATGTACTTGTTTGCCTTATAACGTCAGGAGTTCAACATACCATATATGAATTAATGACACAAGAGATGGCTGAATCTAATTGCTGAAAAATAGTTTCACCTGTGGAACAGGTATAAGAATAGACCACTCCTATTCCCAGGTATACCTGCCTTTCGAAAAAGACGCCCTGCTGGCGTTGAAACGCGTTAAGGATACAGGCTTTCTTCCTTCAAGGATCTACACTGCCAGTAGCTGCCGTTTTGATTATCCATCCGTGCACAGGAGCCCGGTTTTTTAATTACCGCATTTAAGAACATCTACACTGCAGCCCTAATCCCTGGAGCCACAGCCGTTTACACAATCTGGGGAAGTGAAAACAGCAGGTGCCGCTCCTTCCCAGTCCGGCGCAGACCGGTAAACTCCGGCTAACCAGCTTAACAGCCTCCTTTTTGTAAGTGCGGAGGTACCGGAGGTGGCGTGGACCATCGGGGACGGCTCGTTGGGGCTCCCTGCACGGCGCAGCATCAGTCACACCCGCTGAGGCTCTGGCATGTGTCTCTGACGGGACGGTGAGACGACACCAGGGAGCAAGGACAGAACAGGCTCCTGCCCAGCGGAGGTAATTCTTCAATTAACTTTTTAACCAGCCAGTCACTGCTACGGATTTGTGATACACGCAATTCCTTCTGATATATACAATCGTGAGTGACTCATGTGTAGATTCAATACCTATTAGTTACACACATTCTCCACATATCACTATTTGTGTGTACTAAGTGAATCCAGCACGGTTGAAAATCTCTCAGGTGCTGCTAATAAATAGTCATGTGCAAATAAGATCATTTTACTATTAATGGTTTTCAAGCAATTGATAAAGAAGCTATAATACAGCGTACAGTTTTATTGTTGTGATATTTATATCATTGTTTTACACTCCCGGGAGGTTGTTGTAACTTATATACATTTCATACAAATAAATGTCTTTTATTTATCTGATTGTCAAGCGCCACTTGTTATTTATTGGTTAATTATGTGTGGCATGACTACTGTTGGCATTATGTGTGGCATGACTACTGTGGGTGATCTGTGGGGCACTACTGCTGTGGGCATTAATTGTGGCACGACTACTATGGGCGCTCGGTGTGACATGACTACTGTGGGTGCTCTGTGTGGCACAACTACTGCTGCGCTCTGTGTGACACTACTGCTGTGGGTGTTCTGTGTGGCATGACTACTGTGGGCATTCTGTGTAAGGGGTACTATTACTGTGAGCATTTTGTGTTGCACTACTGTAGGCATTCTGTGTGGCACTAGTACTGGGGGCATTATGTATAGTGCACGACTACTATGGGTGTTCTGTGTGGCACTAGTACTGAGGGCATTATGTGTGGAACTAGTACTGTGGGCATTTTGTGTGGCACTAGTACTGTGGACATTATGTGTGGCATGACTACTGTGGGTGTACTGTGTGGCATGACTACTGTGAGCACTCTGGGGCACTACTACTATGGGCATTATGTGTAGCACTACTTCTGTGGGCATTATGTTTGTCACTACTTCTGTGGGCATTCTGTGTGGCATGACTACTGTGGGCATTCTGTGTGGCACATCCACTGTGGGTGCTCTGTGGGGCACTACTGCTGTGGGCTTCTGTGTGGCATGACTATGTGGGTATTCTGTGTGCCACGACTACAGTGGGTATTGTGTGTAAGGGGTACTATAATTGGGCATTTTGTGTACCACTACTACTATAGGTGTTCTGTGTGGCATGACTACTGTAGGTGTTCTGTGTGGTGCAACTACTGTAGGCGTTCTGTGTGGCACTACTGCTGCAGGTGTTCTGTGTGGCATGACTACTATGGGCATTCTGTGTGGCACTACTACTGTGGGTGATCTGTGTGGCACAACTACTGTGGGCATTCTGTGTGGCACTATTGCTGTGGTCATTCTGTGTGGCATGACTACTGTGGACATTATGTATTAGGCATGCTATCATTGTGGGCATTTTGTGTGGCACTACTACTGTGGGTGTTATTTGTATAACAGACACTACTGTGGGTATTGTGTATAAAGAGCACTACAGTGTCATAATGTGAATTAGGTACACAACTATTTGGTGCAATATGAATCAGGGGCACTACGTGTGGTATAATGTGAATAAGATTGTGATACTGTATGGCGTAATTTGAACTGGGGATAATATTATGTGACCACGCCCTTCCATGTGAGACCACGCCCCTTTGGCGAGCACTATCCATTTATTTCAAATGGGGGGGAGGGTGCAAATTTATTATGTGCAGGGGACCGCCAGACACCCTAGCACCAGCCCTGGCTGTAGTATATTCCATTGAGGCTACAAACCAGATTTTATTAATCACCGCTTGTAAGGATGGGGCAGCGGGTTGTTTCCAGTTAGCTGCTATCAATAATTTGGCTGAATTGAATATATGGTTGTATAATTTGCTCCCTGGCCTGGAAATATGATCCAGTGGTTTGCAAAGCAATGCATGAAGTGGATTTTTAGGGATAGAGGAATTAAAGATTTTACCCAAAATAGAAAAAATATAATTCCAATAAGGGCCAATCCCTGGGCAGTCCCACCACATGTGTAAAAATGAGCCCTTGGAACCACATTGTCTGCAACACAGATCTGAACTTAAGGGAAAGATATTATGTATTCGTACAGGAACCATGTACCACTTTGAGTAAACCTTATAGGTGTTTTCCTTAATATTCAAGTTTATAGAGGCTTTAGCGACCAACTCTCTGATTTCTGACCAATCCTCCTCCTCCATAGTCACACCAAAATCACATTACCAGGCTAGTTCGAATGGCTCTTTGGAGGGAGGGGGAGCTGGCCAGGAGAGAGTACAAAATTGATATGACGACCCTACAGTCAGGGGTATAAAAACACATTAGTTTGAAAGGAGTTGGAGGTCTGGGTTTGCCAGCATTACGTAGAGAGCGCACGAAACTGGTAATCTACATATAGTCAAAGTGTCTAGTGTGTTGTACGCCATATTTCTCACATAGGGCTGAAAAATTTGTTGGGGCAAATTCCCTTGAGATGTGTATAAGCCTGGTTATACCCACTGTGATCCAGGGGTACATATAGGATGCCATACAACCCAAAGGGAAGTCGGGGTGGCACCATAGAGGTGTCAAAGGAAAGGGTAGGGTGCCAACTTGAAATTCCTATTGATGCTATCCCAAATTTTTAGTACAGAGTGAACACAAGGAGTGGCACTGGCCGAGGCTGGTCTCATATGTGGATGTAGCCATGGGAGAGAACTAACCTGGTGATACTGTAGTTAATCAGATTATTTTCCAGAGACACCCACTTCTTGTACTCCTCTTGAGTGTGCCAAGCCACTATGTGGCTCAGTTGTGCAGCTTGGAAGTACCGTTCAAATATAGGGAGGCCTAAGCCACCATTAATCGAGGATTTAGCTAGACATCTCCTACTGTGTCTAGGTGTTTTATTAGACCAGATAAATTGACTGCACAAAGATTGTACAGTGCAAAGGTATGACGAGGAAACAACTATAGGAATGGTTTGAAATAGATAGAGCAATCTTGGAAGAATAGACATCCTAATTGAATTTATTTTACCCATCCATGAAATGCACAGAGGAGTTCATTTAGCTATATCCTGTTTAATGTTGTGCAAGAGAGGGATATAATTGGCTTTAAACAGATGATCATAGTGTTTCATGATTTGAATTCCAAGATACTTAATGGATTTAGGCAGCCAGACATAATCAAAATTTCTGCTCCAGTAGTTGCACTGAGGTGTGGGGAAGGTGAAAAGCCAAAGCTTCAGATTTAGTGCTATTCACCTTATGTCCCGATAAAGTGCCATGTAATGAAAGTTCAGCCTGTAAATTAGGGAGAGATGTCAATGGAGACGATAAAGAAAGCAGGACATTATCCACAAAAAGTGAGATTTTGTATTAGGAACCCTGAACTGAAATCCCTTTAATATCAGGATTCTCCCTAATATGAGCCACGAAGGGTTCAATACTTAGGGCGTACAACAGAGGGGACAGGGGGCAACCCTGTCTGGTGCCATTTCCCAAGCTGAAATAAGAGGATGAGAGCCCATTAGTGGAAACTATATGCACAGGGTTATGATACATACAGTAGCATGCAATGCAGACATAAAGCCACCGCTTAAGCCATAGGATCTCAACGTTTGGAACATAAAAGGCCGGAACAGGTGGTCAAAGGCCTTTTCAGCATCAACTGATAACAGAACTGCTGGAGTCTTATGTTTAGTGATGTATGAGATTAAATTGATTGTGCGTCTAGTATTGTCTAGGGCCTGTCTTGTAGGGACAAATACCACCAATCTGCATCAATCAGTTGTGTCAGGTATAAATTGAGCCTGATAGCCAATATTTTTGCAAGTAGCTTTATGTCTGCATTGATGAGTGAGATAGGTCTGTAGCTCGTGCAACGTGTGGGGTCTTTTCCGGGCTTAGGGAGCACAATGATTGCTGATTTTAAGGAATCTGCATGAAAACATTCGCCTGTCATCACTTTGTTAAAAACGGCAACCAAATGGGTAGCCAGTAAACTCGAGAAAGAATTATAATAGGACATAGGGAAACCATCAGAGCCTGGTGACTTAGATGGTTTTTGAGTCTTCAGGGCCGAATGAAACTCCTGAAGTGAAAAAGGGGAGTTGAGGGTGTGTATGGTAGAGTCCAAGGATTTAGGAAGGTTACTGGCGTCCAGGTAGTTCTGAACAATTTCAGAAGGCATATTGGGTCTCGCAGCCAGGTCGGGCAAGTTATAGAGAGATTTATAGTAAGTATAAAAAAAAATATTGATAGAACCTGGGTGGTAAATAAGGACATTCGAAACGTTTCTAAGAGCCAGTATAGTCTGAAAGGATCTTTTCACTCTGAGTCTCACTGCCAGAAGGGAGTCAGATTTATTATTTTTTTCATAACATTTTTGATTGAGATTTCTAAGGGATTTTTCTGTACGTTCAACTAGAAGGGACTGAAGTTCACCTCTAACATTCTAGATCTGGTTTAAAACATGGGAAGAATGGGATTGTTTATGCATGCGTTCTAGTTGAGTTAATTGAGTTGTGAGAGAGGTGATCATCTCGTTCTGTTGCTTTATCCTATAGGATGCATATTTGATTATCGCACCCCTAAGGACTGCCTTATGGTCTTCCCAAATGACTGGAAAGGAAACATCATCCATAACATTAACATCAAAATAGTTTTTGCAATTGGGTTTTAATGTATTCCTTGAAGTGCGGGATGCGCATGAGTGGCGGCCCTTATGAGAATCCATTGGATCAATAGAAGCCAAAAGAATTTAATTGCCTGACCAGGCATTTGAAATAATGTCTACCTTCAGCAGTGTGTGTAGTAAGCTACTGCATCCAAGAATCATATCTATACATGTGTAAAATAAGGTTAAAGGGCCCTACACTTTTAACGATCCGCCACCGAGCTGCCCGACGGCGGATACGGCCATCGGGCGACCCGGCGGTGGGGGGCAGTGACAGTTGTGGGGGCACTGAAGTTTCTTCACTCCCCCCGTCACCCGGCTCCATAGAAGTGCAGGCAAATATGGACGAGATCGTCCATATTGGCCTGCATGCACAGCCGACGGGGCACCAGCTATGAACGAGCGCGGGTCCGAGCATCGTTCATCGCTGGTGCATCCACACTCTAAGATATGAACGGTATCTTGTTCATTAATGAACGAGATCGTTCATATCTTTGAGTGATATCGCCCAGTGTGTAGGGCCTATAACACTGCTGCCAGAAATAGTGAATCAAGGTTTATTTAGTACATATAGGTTGCAATACAGGATTCTGGGATGGTCAGGTTTTAACAGAGCAATTACTGACACTAATTCTTGATATAAATGGATTCTTGAAATACTGTATGCAGATAAACTGGTAATAAACAGAGCACTGATTGTGGAGAAACACAAGCAGTTATTGAACATGGAGAAGGTATACTGGCTAGACCAGATGGAGCTGGACAGAAGACGCCCAGCAGTGCTTGAACACCGGTAAGGTATTGTAGACTGGATCGGATGAAACTGTACTGGCTACAGAGCCGGCGCAAGCCACTCAGCAAAGGGATGCAGTGCAGGGAGGCGCCAAACTGAAGAGGCGCTCAGCCTCTCCCTGCTCTGCATCTCTGCTGCTGCCAGCTGCCACTGCACCTGTCACACTGGATGACAGGTAGCAGTGCTGGCAGCTGGCAGCACGGCTCCCTCTACCTCCTCCTCCCCAGAGTGTGTATGCAATGTGCGGCCTCAGCCCACACACAGCGCCGCTGACATCCCGATTCCCGATCTGCTCAGAGGGTGGCAGCATGGCCTAATCGTGGGAGCCGTGGCCACGTCGCTTTTGGTGGGTTTTTTTTAAAGTCCTTGCCGCACAGTGCAGGGTGGGTGCAGTGCCTGAGCCCCCAGCCCTCAGCCCCTCAACCAGGATCATTTCGAGGGGGGAGTGTACTCCCCCCACCCACCCACCCACCCATACAGGAACACACAGTGGATCAGTATTAGCAGCAGCCTCTCTGCCCCACTGCAGCACAGCACACTGCAGCATGTGCTGTGCTGCCAAGATGAGAGCTGCTGCTGCCCAGTAAGGTGGGAGTGTAGCGGACCAGGGCCCCCTCCGGGCCCCTCCATCAGTCCCAGGCCCAAGTAATTAGTACCCGCTCCCTCCCCCTCGTCACTGACAGCATCCTAAAGAGCCATTGAAGTAATGGAGCCTGCGAGAAACCGGCGGAGAAGGGAGAGGAGGAGCAGCGCCCGAGCCGGGACCTCATGCAGGTAACAGGGCCGCACTGTGCAGGGAACGAGGGCTGTACCTAGCATAGGGGGTCATTCAGAGATGAACGCAGATCGCTGAATACGCAGCCAGATCTGCGTTCATCTCTGCACATGCTCAGGGCCGCCCAGCACAAAGCAAGGCTGCCCAGCATGTGTCGCGCCACCTCCTGATGCATCCGCAATAACATTGCCGATGCATCTGATGTAAGGTTGACCCCTGGCTGCGCTGTCAGCAGCCTTTTTTTTTCAGACACCACTATGCGGTGTAATGTGACTGACACACACTACTGTGCAGTGTAATGTGACTGACGGACACTGCTGTGCTGTGTAATGTGACTGACGGACACTACTATGCTGTGTAATGTGACAGACGGACACTACTGTGTGGTGTAATGGGACTGATGGACACTACTGTGCTGTGTAATGTGACTGACGGACACTACTGTGCGGTGTAATGTGACTGACAGACACTACTGTGCTGTGTAATGTGACTGACGGACACTACTATGCTGTGTAAAGTGACTGACGGACACTACTGTGCTGTGTAATGTGACTGACGGACACTACTGTGCTGTGTAATGTGACTGACGGACACTTCTGTGCAGTGTAATGTGACTGACAGACACTACTGTGCAGTGTAATGTGACTAAAGGACATACTATGTGGTGTAATGTGACGAGCGAACAATACTGTGCAGTGTAATGTGACTAGCGAACACTACTATGCGGTGTAATGTGACTAACGCAGAGGTTCCCAAACTGTGTGCCGTGGCTCCCTGGGGTGCCTTGGGACACTTGCAGGGGTGCCCTGGGTTGGTGGTCCAGGACCAATTAAAATTATTCATGGTCAATTAATAGGCAAAACCAGTCATAAAATATGTGGTCAAACAGAAGCAAATCTTGTCCCTCACCACACAACTGACCCTAAGGATGACATATAAACGTGATCTACTTAATGTAGTATTTCTTTCTAAATTTCTCAATAGGAAATGTTTGGCTTAGGGGTGCCGTGAAAAAAATTCTGCTATTCTAGGGCGCCGTGATTCAAAATAGTTTGGAAACCACTAGACTAGCGAACACTACTGTGCAGTGTAATGTGACTAAAGGACATATTATGTGGTGTAATGTGATGAGCGAACAATACTGTGCAGTGTAATGTGACTAGCGAACACTACTATGCGGTGTAATGTGACTAGTGAACACTACTATGTGGTGTAATGTGACTAACGGACACTACTGTGCAGTGTAATGTGACTAACGGACACTACTGTGCAGTGTAATGTGACTAGTGAACACTACTGTGCAGTGTAATGTGACAAACTGACACTACTGTGCAGTGTAATGTGACTAGCGAACAATACTGTGCAGTGTAATGTGACTAGTGAACACTGCTGTGCAGTGTAATGTGACTAACGGACACTACTGTGCAGTGTAATGTGACTAATGGACACTGCTATGAGGTGTAATGTGACTAGCGAACACTACTGTGCGGTGTAATATGACTAGCGAACACTACTGTGCAATGTAATGTGAATTGGTACTATTCTGTGGCCCCTATATTTTTGGCGCTTCCCCCTGCTGGGGAAAGTGGCATGTGTAAAAGGGTGCTCTACCTGGCGCAAAGTGTAAAAGGGTGCTCTACCTGGAATAATGTGTGACTGGCTCTAACTGGTGCAATATGTAAAAGGGGGCTGTATCTGGCGTAATGTATATAAGGGGCACCACCTGGCGTAATGTATATAAGTGGTACTACTGTGTGGCGTAATTTTGAATAATGTTGACCACTGTGCGTCATAATTATTTTACGCCCCTATATTTTATGTCATTTTTTATATGACCCTGTATTTATGGATCTTGAGGGGGGGGGGGGGGCACCAAAATGTCTAGTTACAGCTCTGAGGATGAGATCGGTCACATTTGTATTTGTAGACAGGCGCAAAATTTATAGTTTGCAGGAGGGCGCCGTACACCATAGCACCGGCCCTGACTGGCTACACACAGCATAGCTTATAATTGTAAAGTCCTAAGGTTGAAATGCACTGCGTAAATGGATACTGAATATTGCAGATCATAAAAGGCACAAGGGAAAGATGTAGCCAGAAGAAAGGATGCAGAAGCAATAGGCAGACAGAGAATTTCCTTGCAGGAATAACTGGTAAGGTTATCTGGAGCATAGTTACAGAGGTAGACTTGATGATCTGTTAGTGACTACTTACTACTTAATAGAGCAGACAAAAATAGCCAGTCCCAAGCGCAATCCATAGTTTCTTGCTTAGGTAATCCGAGGCTGCAGATGGAACAAGGAACTAGCTAGAGTGGAATCTGCTAAGGCATCATAGCAGAGAGCGACACTAGTGGCAGGAAAGATGAACTGCATGAGTTGTGACAGTACCGTCCTATCGCTGGGCCCGGGAAAAAGAGATCCGATAGAAATGAGCTGCTCCATGCCTCATGACATTCATTGTTATGCTTAAGCTGAAACATAACATGTAAACCTTTGTGGAAAAAAAATATAATACTAAGCACCTAGGACAGTATACTGTAGGCAAATATCTGCAGCTACAGATGTAGCCATGCTCATCATGGCCACACCTGCACCCTGGCGCGACTAGACAGTCGTGGGCACGCGCACGTCATAGTAGCATAGTAACATAGTTAATGAGGTTGAAAAGAGGCAAAATGCCCATCGGGTTCAACTTGTATTAAGCTGGGTTCATTATAATTAGAGATGAGCGGGTTCGGTTTCTTTGAATCCGAACCCGCACGAACTTCACTTTTTTTTTCACGGGTCCGAGCGACTCGGATCTTCCCGCCTTGCTCGGTTAACCCGAGCGCGCCCGAACGTCATCATGACGCTGTCGGATTCTCGCGAGGCTCGGATTCTATCGCGAGACTCGGATTCTATATAAGGAGCCGCGCGTCGCCGCCATTTTCACACGTGCATTGAGATTGATATGGAGAGGACGTGGCTGGCGTCCTCTCCATTTAGATTAGATTTAGAAGAGAGAGAGAGAGAGAGAGATTGCTGTGATACTGTAGATTAGAAGAGAGTGCAGACAGAGTTTAGTGACTGACGACCACAGTGACCAGTGACCACCAGAGACAGTGCAGTTGTTTGTTTTATTTAATATATCCGTTCTCTGCCTGAAAAAAACGATACACAGTCACACAGTGACTCAGTCTGTGTGCACTGCTCAGCCCAGTGTGCTGCACATCAATGTATTGTATATAAAGCTTATAATTGTGGGGGAGACTGGGGAGCACTGCAGGTTGTTATAGCAGGAGCCAGGAGTACATGATAAATAATATTATATTAAAATTAAACAGTGCACACTTTTGCTGCAGGAGTGCCACTGCCAGTGTGACTAGTGGTGACCAGTGCCTGACCACCAGTATATTAGTAGTATTGTATACTATCTCTTTATCAACCAGTCTATATTAGCAGCAGACACAGTACAGTGCGGTAGTTCACGGCTGTGGCTACCTCTGTGTCGGCACTCGGCAGGCAGTCCGTCCATCCATAATTGTATTATAATATATACCACCTAACCGTGGTTTTTTTTTCATTCTTTATACCGTCGTCATACTAGTTGTTACGAGTATACTACTATCTCTTTATCAACCAGTGTACAGTGCGGTAGTTCACGGCTGTGGCTACCTCTGTGTCGGCACTCGGCAGGCAGTCCGTCCAACCATAATTGTATTATAATATATACCACCTAACCGTGGTTTTTTTTTCATTCTTTATACCGTCGTCATACTAGTTGTTACGAGTATACTACTATCTCTTTATCAACCAGTGTACAGTGCGGTAGTTCACGGCTGTGGCTACCTCTGTGTCGGCACTCGGCAGGCAGTCCGTCCAACCATAATTGTATTATAATATATACCACCTAACCGTGGTTTTTTTTTCATTCTTTATACCGTCGTCATACTAGTTGTTACGAGTATACTACTATCTCTTTATCAACCAGTGTACAGTGCGGTAGTTCACGGCTGTGGCTACCTCTGTGTCGGCACTCGGCAGGCAGTCCGTCCAACCATAATTGTATTATAATATATACCACCTAACCGTGGTTTTTTTTTCATTCTTTATACCGTCGTCATACTAGTTGTTACGAGTATACTACTATCTCTTTATCAACCAGTGTACAGTGCGGTAGTTCACGGCTGTGGCTACCTCTGTGTCGGCACTCGGCAGGCAGTCCGTCCATCCATAATTGTATTATATACCACCTAACCGTGGTTTTTTTATACCACCTAACCGTGGCAGTCCGTCCATAATTGCCACTCCTAGATGGGCCCGGTGTTTGTGTCGGCCACTAGGGTCGCTAATCTTACTCACACAGTCAGCTACCTCATTGCGCCTCTTTTTTTCTTTGCGTCATGTGCTGTTTGGGGAGGGTTTTTTGGAAGGGCCATCCTGCGTGACACTGCAGTGCCACTCCTAGATGGGCCCGGTGTTTGTGTCGGCCACTAGGGTCGCTAATCTTACTCACACAGCTACCTCATTGCGCCTCTTTTTTTCTTTGCGTCATGTGCTGTTTGGGGAGGGTTTTTTGGAAGGGACATCCTGCGTGACACTGCAGTGCCACTCCTAGATGGGCCCGGTGTTTGTGTCGGCCACTAGGGTCGCTTATCTTACTCACACAGCGACCTCGGTGCAAATTTTAGGACTAAAAATAATATTGTGAGGTGTGAGGTATTCAGAATAGACTGAAAATGAGTGTAAATTATGGTTTTTGAGGTTAATAATACTTTGGGATCAAAATGACCCCCAAATTCTATGATTTAAGCTGTTTTTTAGTGTTTTTGGAAAAAAACACCCGAATCCAAAACACACCCGAATCCGACAAAAATAATTCGGTGAGGTTTTGCCAAAACGCGTTCGAACCCAAAACACGGCCGCGGAACCGAACCCAAAACCAAAACACAAAACCCGAAAAATTTCAGGCGCTCATCTCTAATTATAATGTCCCTGTTGAAGTAATGTTTTATGTCTAGTTAACAACTATAAATCATGTTCCTCCCAGATTATCAATGTCAATATTTTAAATGCTATAACCTTGTATATCTTTTTCAGTCAGAAATTTATCCAATCTGTTTTTACATGCATTTACAGAGTCTGCCATTACCACCTTCTCTGGCAGGGAATTCCAAATTCTTATTGCCCTAACAGTGGAGAACCCTTTCCTACGTTGTGTACGGAATTTTCTCTCCTCTAGCCTCAGCGAGTGCCCTCGTGTCCTATACTGAGTTATTTTAATAAACAATTCCTCTGGTAACTCTTTGTAATGTCCGTTTACATATTTGAAGATATTAATAATGTCTCCTCTTAGACGCTTCTTTTCAAGTGTATACATATTCAACCTAGTAAGCCTTTCCTCATCCAGTCCCTCTAGCCCTGTGATCAGTTTAGTAGCTCACCTTTGAACATTTTTGAGTTCACAGATATCTTTTTTATAATGTGGTCCCCAAAATTGAACACAATATTCCAAGTGCGGATGTACCAATGATTTGTACAGCGGCAGGATTACACTCTCATCCCTTGTCTCAATTCCCCATTTTATGCACACTAGCACCTTACTTGCCTTCTTTGCTGCACTTTGACATTGTATATGGTTATTAAGCCTATTATCAATGAGTACCCCCAAATGTTTTTCCAATACTGTTACCCCTAGATTTTCCCCATTTAATATGTAGGATGCAAGTTTGCTTTTAGTCCCGAAATGCATAACTTTGCAATTTTCTATATTGAACCTCAATCTCCATTTAGACGCCCAGATTTAAAGTTAAGACAAGTCATTCTGTAGAGACTCCACATCTATTTCTGAATAAATTACCCTACACAGTTTAGTATCATCTGCAAAGATTGACACTGTGCTTTCCAGGCCTATTTCTAGACAATTGATAAATATGTTGAACAGTAGTGGCCCGAGTACGGACCCTTGTGGTATTCCGTTGACTACTGGTGCCCAGCTGGAGGACATCCTTTTGACCACTACTCGTAGTACCCTGTTATCCAGCCAGTTACTTATCCATGTCCAAATAGTTTTTCCTAGACCTAGTTCCTTAAATTTGATTATCAGTCTCCTATTGAAGGCTTTTGCAAAATGTAAGTAGACCACATCTACTGCTTTTCCCTGGTCAAGATTGTTGCTCACTTCCTCATAGAAGCTAACTAAGTTAGTTTGACATGATCTGTCCTTCATAAACCCATGCTGGTTCTTGCTAATAATCTTAGTGGACTGCAGATACTACTGTATGCTATCCCTTAAAATTTCTTCCAATATTTTCCCCACTATAGATATCAAACTAACTAACCTGTAGTAACCCGGATGAATTTTAGATCCCTTTTTAAATAATGGCACTACCTCAGCTATACGCCAATCCTTCGGTACCATGCCTGATCTAATTGAACTATTGAAAATCAAGTATAGAGGTCTTGCTAGTTGTGAACTAAGCTCCATAAGAACCCTCGGGTGAAGTCCATCTGGGCCAGGTGATTTATTAATTTTAATTTTGCTTAGTCTCTCCCGGACTACTTCTTCACTTAAACAAGTATCTAGCCACAAATCATTGCTGTCACTATCATTATGCACTACTCCCACCGTCAGTTCTTCTCTGGTAAACACGGATGAAAAAAATTTGTTCAGTATTTCCACTCTTATTTCATCATCATTTATCAATACTCCAAATTCATCTTTTATTGGGTCTATGTTCTCCATTTTTAACCTTTTACCGTTTATGTATTTAAAAAACTTTTTAGGATTGGTTTTACTCTCAATAGCGATTTGCTTTTCGTTTTAAATTTTAGCTGCTATTATTACTTTTTTGCATCTTTCCATTAGATTTAAATGCTTTGAAAGCATACTACTTTTTATCCATTTCTTCCTTGACCTTCTTATTAAGCCACATAGGTTTGAGTTTAGTACTTTTGCCTTTACTGCCCATGGAAATGAATTTGTGAATATTGCTATCTAGCAACCCTTTTAAAGCATCCCACATTTCTGAAGTGTTTTTGCCATGAAACAAAACTTCCCAGTCAATGTCGTTTAGTGCACATTTCAGTATACTGATGTTAGCTTTTCTAAAGTTAAATGTTTCGGTTGATCCATTATAGCTATGTTTTTTTGAAACTGATGGCGAATGTGATCATATAGTGATCACTGTTACCCAATGTCTCCCCAACTATAGTGTTTGATAATTACTAGATCCAAAGTAGTTTTACCTCTAGTTGGGTCCTCGACTAGTTGAGACAAGTAGTGATCCTTTAACGTATTTAAGAACCTGTTGCCCCTAGCTTTAACACATGAATCATTACTCCAATTTATATCAGGATAATTAAAATCCCCAATCACTACGATGTCCCCCAATCCCGCAGCCTTTTCAATTTGCTGCAAGAGTTGTTCTTCCTCATGTATGCTAATATCCGGCTGTTTGTAGCACGTGCCTATAACTAGTTTTTCTGCATCAATACCCCCACTTAAGATTTCAACCCATTATGACTCCACATTATCTCCAGTCCCCTCAGAAATAACCTCCTTTAAGTATGGTTTAAGAGATGGTTTAACATAAAGACATACATCTCCTCCTCTTTTGTTAGCCCTGTCCCTCCTGAAATAATAATACACCTTTAAGTTTGCAACCCAGTCGTGAGAGTCATACCACCATGTTTCCGTAATACCTATAATATCACACTGAGCCTTTGATGCTAACAATTCCATTTCCCCCATTTTACTTGCTAGGCTTCTTGCATTCGCAAGCATACATTTTAGTTTAGTGTTTCCCTTTGTCCGTTTGTTTTTTTGAAGGTATCCATCATTGTTTACAAGTGCCTCTCTAGAGTAACTCTTAATGACTGTTCTTCTCCTCCCTCTCTCTCCACCCCATCGTACTTAATACAGCCCACCTTACTTTGATCAACCTATTGTGTCTTTCTAAACTCTTCACCCCGACATAAGTATTTTCCCTTATGCTACGTACATCATTTTCTATATGCTGTAATGATGACCCATAATTGTTGTTAGTTAATGTTTTGGCAATACCTTTGGTAATACCCTATTAGTACGCATGTAAATACCCATGCCCTTGCCGGCTGCTCTAACCCTCCCCCCTTCTCCACCCCCATTTAGTTCACCACCACCATCCTTACTATTCTCACTGTATGACCCATAGTTTCTAGCTAAACCCTCCCCCCAGGATCCTAGTTTAAAAGCTCCTCCAACCTTCTAACCATCCTTCCCGCAGCACCGCAGCCCCCTCCTCATTCTGTTGCAATTCATTGCAACAAAAAAGTTGGCGCCTGACTGAGAAGTCAACCCAGTATTCCAGGAACACAAACCCCTCCTTCCTACACCAGTCTCTAAGCCACACATTTACCTCCCTGATCTCCCTCTGCCTCTCTGGGCTGGCGCGTGTCACAGGTAGTTTTTCAGAGAATATTACCTTAGACATCCTTTCCTTTAGTTTCTGTCCTAAATCCCTATAATCTTTCTTAAGGACATCCCATAGACGTGCATGTGCCCAATTCATATATATGTGAGGGCTCCGTATGCTGCTTCTGTGCGGCTAGGCACTGGATCGCCTAGCCGTGACAAGAGTTTATGCCTGCAATGTAGCCAAGCTAGATGAGCGTGGCTACATCGGTATACTAAGATGCAAAATTCTGTAGAAAATTAAAAATTCCAGGAATCGCTATCCATGGCAGAATGTCTATATCATTCTTTGTGTCTTGTGCCAAGATCAGTATGACTGGCCAATTGACGGGATGCCAGTAGTCAGTATACCGACAGTGGCATCCCGTCCATCAAAATCCTGACAGCCCCCCAGGAAGCACCCTAACCCTCACTATTTCCCTATCCTAACCCTCCCTTGTGGGTGCCTAACCCTAATCCTCCCTGCTTGGTGCCTATTCCTTCCCCGTTGCCTAAACTTAACCCTACCCACTTGGTGCCTAACCCTATCCTTCCTTACTATGTGCCTAACCCTCCCTCCCCGGTGCCTAACCCAAAACATTTCGGTGCTGCAGCCTACACCTAACTCCCCCCCTGATCACGTCCCCGGCAACCTGTGAAATAACAAAACATATAGGTGCAAATCAGATAAGTGCATAACAAACAATATACTACTGCCGGGGACGTGATCAGATTACGCTCCGGTTACCATGGAGCTCCCCTGCGACGCGGCGCATCAGTGACGTCGCGGCAGTGAGACACGGAAGTGCCTCGTGGCGGTCGACGGGCGGGTGCGCCGTGGAGCAGGTGAGTACGGTTAGGTTTGTTAATTTGGGGGGTTTTCATGTCTTATAAGCCACTTGTACATTTGTAATTTGTTTGCCTGCCCTGAGGACGGAGAAGCTATCTCCGAAACATGTCGGCCTTTAGCCAATAAACTTACCACGTTTATTCAGCCTGACGAGTGCCGCCTGTTTACCTCGCTGTTCTATCTGATGGGAATTATTTTCTTCATGAGGAAGGCACCGCAGCAAATCGTCTCTTTATATGAGAGTGCCGGATACCATACTGGACGCTATTTGGGATTGAGCATTGACAGCTGCCATACTGCCTAACAATCGATCCGGTCAAGGCACCTCCACACTTTTACCAAGTGGATTTCACGGCAGGGGACCAGAATCCAGTTAACAGCTACCATCCATTGCTGTTTTTTAATATCACACTTTGATCTCGGGATCTGGGGATCAGCAACGGACCACTTTTTGCAGCTAGACATCACAACATAATTCACTTGCTTAGAAGTGTATGACTGGGTACTAGCCATAGATATGGCAGGAGTACACACTGATTTGGAAGCGGCCTTTGAACTGATACACAAGGATGCCAGCGAAAGATTGAGCTTCTCCGACGCTGAGGCAAATGCCATTCTGGTAGGCGACGTATGGAGGATGAGCCAATCACAAATTCAAATGAAGAATTATTTAGAACATGGCTCCGTCTCAAACAAAGAGAATGTGATTATACATACCATGGCATTACGCTCTCAGACTATTACCGCGGTAATCTCATCCCACGGGGCTTTAGGATACGCAACTCACCGACCATAGGGCGGTATAACGCACAATTCTGCCAGCGGTGGGTTGCGATCCTTAACAAGTGCTCGATGGATCTGATCCTTCTGGTGGTGGAAGAGTCCACCAGGGAACTTAATGTTACTAAAGAACAGCTATCACAGTTTGAAATACAACATAAGACGACTATGGCCCAGGATACCCAGAATGATTGGATCAACAAACTTGGGGTGCAGGTTGAACAGTATCGTCAAAACCTTATTAGGTTCAAAAAGGATAAATTGACAAAGGTACAGAGAGACTATGCACAAAGACAGGTGTATCCATGGTTGGGTAGCTCCACCCCCGGCCAGGAACAACACAAACACCAAAGGCGCAGATACCAGCCGAGACGCCACAAGGACCACACTCTGGGCACCAGCACGTCGGCCAGTGATTCGGATGCGGCTCCTTCGTCGGTGGAACAACAGGAAGGGCGCATCCCTTTAGGACATACCCCTACTCTGATCCAGACTCGATCAAACCAGACACCCCCGACCGGACGAGGAAGAGGACGCGGCGTGCAAAACAAAACCAAAGGATCGCACGGTCCAAAACCGCCACGAGCCTCAAGGAACTAGTATTTAATCTCTCTTCAAGACCGTTATCAGACCAGGAGTATAAGCTATTAGCTAAAGGACTGTCATTTGTTCCTTCAAGTGGACCAGACCCACTGGAATGGAAGGTGGAGGTCCATCGCTTTGGCAGGACTTTACGGAGAAGAGAGTTTTTCAATAATAAATCTTCAAGCGATATCTACAGTTCCATTCCACCTCAATTACGACGGATAATTCCTGGATCGACTTTTGACCCTCCTAGCTTGAACCCTTCAATTCGGACCTTTTTGCGCATGTTAGAAAGAGAGGGGAAGGTGGTCCCCGATCAAAAACCATTTAGTAACATGTCCAAAGCAGAGGTCAATACATTAAGATCTTTAGCAGCTAGAAAAGACATAGTGGTGCGGAAGGCTGATAAGGGGGGTTCTATAGTGGTCCAGGACCTGGAAGCTTATGTCAGGGAATGTAATCGTCAGTTAGAGGATATGACCACATACAGTAGACTTACAGTGGACCCTACACGTCAGTTCAAAATTGAATTAGATCAGTATTTGGTATCCATCAGAGCACAGGGCTTTATTTCAGACGACATAAGCACAGCACTTAAAGTGGAATTCCCCAAAGCTCCTCTTTTTTACACAGTACCTAAGGTACACAAATCACTGGTGGACCCACCTGGCAGGCCCATAGTATCTGCCAGGGGGTCCCTGTACCATCCGGTGGCTGTGTATTTGGACGCCTTTTTAAATCCGTGTGTCCAGGCTCTTCAATCCTATCTTAAGGACACCAGCTCTTTGTTGATACAATTACAGGAGCTGGGTGATGTTCCAGAAAACTTGTTGCTATGTAGTGCCGATGTGACAAGCCTCTACACCTGCATCCCGCATGATGCAGGTGTGGAGGCAGTTCATCTGCTCATACAGGATAATGACAAGTACCTAGGCCCCGACATCACAGTATTTTTGAAGTTATTATATTTGGTACTTAGTAGAAACTATTTTGTATTCAATGGTAGGTTTTACCTCCAAGAGGCGGGTTGTGCGATGGGGTCAGCAGTGGCCCCATCGTACGCGAATGCCTTCATGTTCCAAGTGGAGAAACAGATGTTTTATTTAAATGCCCAGGTACAATCTAAAATTATTTATTATAGACGCTATATAGATGATTTACTGATTTTTTGGCAGGGGCAGAAAGAGGAGTTGGTACAATTATGGCTTGACCATAATCAAACTACACATGTGGTCAAGTTCACTACAACAATCGATGAAGCATCTATAAATTATCTTGATGTAACAATAACACGTAAGGGCACCAAGCTATCTACCTCCATCTATGTAAAAGCCACTGATAGGAATACCCTCCTATGCCATGAAAGTTTTCACCCACTGTCACTTAGGAAGGGCCTTCCCTACTCGCAATTCCTGTGTGTTAGACGGATTACCTCAGATCCGGAACAGACGGTAGTAGCCCTCGACAGTATGCTAGCTAAATTCGCACAAAGGGGGTACACGCTGAGAGAGTTACAGGCCTCACAATCCAAGGTTCTTAGCATACCACGTATGAAATTACTGAGACAGTCAAGTGCCTCACCCCAACAGGACAACCCCAGATTGACCATGGTGAATAAATATACCACGGCCAGCACCAGGGTGACCCGCCGGGCCAAACAGCTTTGGCCGATTATACAGACGGACCAGTCCTTGTCCTCTCTGGCAAACACACGCCTCATGCCCAGCTATACACGAGGCAGAAATCTGGGTGACCACATTATGAAACTTGATGTTTCTGGTCTCACCAAGGATAATGAACCCCACTTTCTCCACTTGAAACAAGGTTGCTTTAGGTGCTTGGGATGTGCGACCTGTAACACTCTTTGTGTAGGGGCTACTTTCAATCACCCCCATACAGGTCGGAAAATTAAAATTAAGCACAGACTCACATGTACTTCCACACATGTGGTGTACCTCCTCACTTGCCCATGTGGCCTTGCGTATATTGGTAAAACCATTAGACAGTTCAGGGAACGCATGGCTTTACATCGGAGTGCAATCAAAAAAGCCCAAGAAAAGGGCTTTAGTGATCAGCCATTTGCCCGTCACTGTATGGAAGCCAAACATGGAGTGTCAAGCATTAGGGCCATCCTCATTGACCATGTCCCCAAGTCCTTAAGGGGTGGCAATAGGGATAGGCTCTTACTACAAAAGGAGGCCAGATGGATATATTCCCTGGGTACCATCTCCCCCAAGGGTTTAAATGAGAACCTGGGACTCCAGTGTTTTCTATAATACTTAAATATTCATACACTTCTGTAAATAAGACAGTTCTTACAGAAAATTTCCTTCACTGTTAGTTAGTGAACGCCCTAGGGCCCTTCAAGCCCTAAGTAATATTACTCTAGTAGGTCACATTACCTCAGCGTTCTAATATCCTTATGCGATTAAGATTATAGTGGGATTGCAGGACTGAGGGGATGCCTTTAACAGACAGTGGTTGACATAATAATATAATAATATATTGATTGCTTAACTACCAGTGGGTTGTGCATTTATTAATATTATTTACTATCTAAGATTTATGATTCATTCTTTGTTCTTCCCAGCTCCCGTTTCATGTGTTTTTAATTTAAGCATAGTATATTGTTTGTTATGCACTTATCTGATTTGCACCTATATGTTTTGTTATTTCACAGGTTGCCGGGGACGTGATCAGATTACCCTCCGGTTACCATGGAGCTCCCCTGCGACGCGGCGCATCAGTGACGTCGCGGCAGTGAGACGCGGAAGTGCCTCGTGGCGGTCGACGGGCAGGTGCGCCGTGGAGCAGGTGAGTACGGTTAGGTTTGTTAATTTGGGGGGTTTTCATGTCTTATAAGCCACTTGTACATTTGTAATTTGTTTGCCTGGCCCTGAGGACGGAGAAGCTATCTCCGAAACATGTCGGCCTTTAGCCAATAAACTTACCACGTTTATTCAGCCTGACGAGTGCCGCCTGTTTACCTCGCTGTTCTATCTGATGGGAATTATTTTCTTCATGAGGAAGGCACCGCAGCAAATCGTCTCTTTATATGAGAGTGCCGGATACCATACTGGACGCTATATATATATATATATATATATATATATATATATACGTTTCATTTATTTTAAGTCACCCATTCCTTAGCAGTCATACCCAGGATTAGAACCCAAGACCTGTTACATTGAAGGCAGACACCCTGCTGGTAGAGATATTAGGAAACACACGCAAGTATGGGGAGAATATACAAACTCCACACAGCTAGGGCTATGGTGGGAATCAAACCCATGACCTTAGTGCTGTGAGACAGTAATGCTAACCACTACACCATCCATACTGCTCCTGTATCATTATGAAGTTACTTGTGTCAGAGAAGAAACTTCATATAGTTAGAATTCTCAAGCTTTCTATATAGAAGCAAATATCTTCATCAGTAATGTGTCTGCTTCCAGTGTAATAGGTTGTGGGTTCTAATCCTGGGTATGACACTTGTAAAATGTGTATCAATAATAAAGAGGATGTGACTTGTAAGGTGCAGAGAGGAATAGATAGCAGCAGCCAGTGCCGTAACTAGGTATGTGCCGGCGGTGCCTGGCACACAGCGCATGTGCACTGAGGGCGCAGGACCGCCGGCAATACCTGTGGGTTCCCGCTGCTCAGTGCTCATCTGCAGAAGCACTGTAGCTGCAGCGGCGGAGCAGGACACTAGATGTGATATGTATGTCCGGTCCTGTGCCTCCTTGTCTCCCAGGCCGCCTGTCTGTGCTGACAGGGGGCGTGGCCACAGGTCCGCGATTAGGCCACGCCCCTGACTTTGCTGTTTGGTCTGTCTGCTTCCGTCTCCGCTACAGCTCTCCTTGAGGTAAAGTTGGTACGAGGGGGGGGGATGTGTGTGTATGTGTGGTGTGACTGTAGGTGACAGGCTGTGTGTGTAGGGACTGTCTGCTATAATGTGTAATATGGGGACGATGTCTGCCGTAATGTGTAAAACAGGGGACGCTGTCTGCCGTAATGTGTAAAACAGGGGACGCTGTCTGCCGTAAAGTGTAAAACAGGGGACGCTGTCTGCCGTAATGTGTAATAAGGGGACGCTGTCTGCCGTAATGTGTAATAAGGGGACGCTATCTGCCGAAATGTATAATAAGGGGACGCAGTCTGCCGTAATGTGTAATATGGGGACGCAATCTGCCGTAATGTGTAATAAGGGGATGCTGTCTGCTGTAATGTGTAATAAGGGGATGCTATCTGCCGTAATGTGTAATAAGGGGACGCAGTCTGCCGTAATGTGTAATAAGGGGATGCTGTCTGCTATAATGTGTGTTATGGGGACGCTGTCTGCCGTAATGTGTAATAAGGGGACGCTGTCTGCCATAATGTGTAATAAGGGGACGCTGTCTGCCGTAATGTGTAATAAGGGGACGCAATCTGCTGTAATGTGTAATATGGGGACGCAATCTGCCATAATGTGTAATAAGGGGATGCTGTCTGCCGTAATGTGTAAAAAGGGGGACGCTGTCTGCCGTAATGTGTAAAAAGGGGACGCTGTCTGCCGTAATATGTTAAAAGGTGAATCTGCCATAATATGTAAAAGGGGCTCTACCTGGTGTAGTGGTGCTACTGTGTGGCGTAATTTGAATAATAGAGACTACTGTGCACAGTAATATGAATTGGTATTAATTTGTGGCCACACCCCTTCCCCATGAAGCCACGCCCCTACATATTTTTTGCGTGCAGAGGGGCGGGGGCGCCGAGGCTGTTTCTTGCACACAGCGCTAAAATGTCTAGTTACGGCACTGGCAGCAGCTATCAATTAACTTAATTGAACGATGTTGCTGAACACACGCAATGGGAGGAAAGGTACCCCCCTACACAGCAGGAGCCTGGTGGCAGCCGACTTCGTTGCCTTCCAGAGTTACGCCTCTGCATCAGCTGATTCTTAAGTGAAAGCAAAACTTCAAAGTTTTCCTAGTCAAATCTTTTGTTCTTTTAAATATAAGATTATTTTTCACTATTCTTTTCAAAACAATATGTAGAAAATACTCTTCCTCCTAGTCATTTTGTGTAATAGCATTTTTTCATAGACCAGGTTAGTAATTGTAGTTAACAGGTGCACATACAATAAGCAATGTAATAGACCATTGCAAAGCCAAATGAGATGAACCCAAATGAGAGGCAGATAGCCTTTAGAATATTATTTGATTTTTTTCTCAGTCAATAAATTGTGATAGGAGATTAAAGTGCAAAGCAAATCATCAGCAGAACTGAAAGCTTCAGTACAATGCAATCCAAATGTCTTTTTCTAGCAGTAAAATCTGGTTTTCCAGTTGTCCAAAATGACATGTGAAAAGCAAATTGGAAACACTTTTTTTTCCCATAGACTAAGTCAGTGTTCCAATTACTGACAAATAGCTTGCTCTTGAAAGATCTCTGCATATTAATTTCAGGAAGGCGAGTGCTTATTGAATTACCTAGAACAGCCTGTCGCTCTTCTCTGTGCATGTAAATCATTTTATGTGCAAATAGAAGGAATGGAGTCATTTTTATTCTATTGCTAGAGGGGATAGTGAAAAACATTAACATACTGGTATTACTTTTGTAACCATGTAATTTTATATTCTATATTCAGTATTTTTGCTGTCATGGAAATATCAGTCATGGACCGCACAGTACTTTTAATATATTTCATGCTCAATACACAGTATGCAAAAAAAATATTGTGGACTTTAGAAATAAACCTTTAGGTTTATATGTTGTCTCATAATTTGTTTCCCTTTTCTATGCTGGGATCTGAGCTTCCTTGTATACAGTGAAATTAATTACTGAGGGGCAGATGTATTAAGCCTGGAGAAGTGATAAAGCAGTGATAAGTGCAAGGTGATAACACACCAGCCAATTAGCTTCTAACTGTAAATTTACATTTTGGAGCTGATTGGCTGGTGCGTTATCACCTTGCACTTATCACTGCTTTATCACTTCTCCAGGGTTAATACATCTGCCCCAGAGTTACAATGCAGGTGCCTTTTGCTACCTCCAATTAGTATGGCCATCTATTGTAATGTCAGTTTTCACGGTATGCCTCTAAGGACACTTGGTCCTGTCTATTATGTTACCCCATTGAAGAGGCCGATGAACGTTCTTCCAAACTAGCTTAATATAATAATAATAATAATAATAATAATAATAATTTAATTTATATATGTAGTGCTCTTTCCCCAATAAGGACTCAAGGTGCTAAACAGATAGAATGAACATAATACAGTATATAAACTATGAAATACAGAAAAGCTTTTCATACAATACAGAGAGCATAGAGATACTAAAGGGGCAATTAAGGGAATTCTTGTGTAAACAGGAAAGTCTTTAGTATGTGTTTGAAGGATTCTAGAGTGGAGGGCTTCTTGAACTGTGTGGGGAAGTGAGTCCCATAGAGTTGGAGCCGCATGTCTATAAGCATGATCCCCAGATTAATTGCAGGAGATTTTAGTTGCTGCCTAAACTCCTTCATCTACAGAATGCAGTGGGGCAGTATAGAATCAGAAGCTGCTTCAGGTACCTTTGGCACTGGTCATGCAGGGCTTTGAAAGTCAGTAAGTTAATCTTCAAGATGATTCCCCATCTTACAGGCAACCAGTGAGCTGAGTAGAGTATGCGTGCTATCTGTCTGGAATGGGGTTGGTTGGTTAACAGCCTGGCAGCTGCATTTTGTGCCGGCTGTAGGTGGTGCAATTCTTTTGCTGGGAGACCATGGTAGAGGGCATTGCAGTAGTCTAATTGAGATGATACAAATGCATGTATACATTTTAGCAGACCTTCAGAGGGAATTAAGTGCTTGATTCTGGCTATGTTCCTCAAATGAAATAAGGAGGATTAGATTGTGGAAGATATCTGATGTTTACTGTAGCAGTAGGGTATGGCAGTACAGGTAGTCATCACTGAATGATGCACCAATGGAAATATATTTTTTGCTCTGGATCACACACAGAGGATATACAGCAGTAGTGTACAGCAACTGCTGTACTAGTAGTCAGGGTGACACACCACTAGAAATATTTTTTTGCTTTGGATCACACACAGATATGTAGCAGTAGTGTACGGCAGCCACTGTACTAGTAGTCAGAGTAACGCACCAATAGAAATATTTTTTTTGCCCTGGATCACACACATATATGTAGTAGTATTGTAAGGCAGCTTCTGTACTAGTAGTCAGAGTGACGCACCAATAGAAATATATTTTGTGCTCTGGATCACACACAGAGCATATAGAGCACTAGTGTATGGCAGTCACTGATACTAGTAGTCAGAGTGCCTCATCAATAGAAATATGTTTTTGCTTTGGATAACACACAGCGGATATATAGCAGTAGTGTATAGCAGTACACAGCCCCTTATAGACAGAGAACACCTGCTCCTATACATACACAGCCACAGTATGCTACTATGCAGAGCCCTAACACAGTGACAGCACACCCAACTCAACTCCTCTAAAACAACCTCTCTGCTCTCTCCTGCCCCCCTTTGCGCTTTCCCTGCTTGCTTCTTCCCTAACAGCACACAGCACAGAAGGAACACATCCTTACTGTGCACTCTCCAAGTCCAGAGTGAAGATTGCGCCGATCACCGGGACTATGTATAGAATCCAAAACCTATGCGATCCGACAGCGGGATGATGATGTTTTGCCTCGTTTTCAGATCCGAGTTAGGCGTGTAAAACCGAGCCTAACTCTGATCCGGGCTCGGATCTCAAAGTTCGAGGGGGAGGTTCGGTTCTCAGGGAACCGAACCCACTCACCCCTAATAAATACTCCCCTTAATCTCCTGAGCAACCATGGTACTACTGAAAGTGTAACTCTTTAAAGTGGCCGGTTATTGATTACATTTTTTCAAAATTATATGATTTCCACTTACAAAGTCTGTTTTTGCCGTCATTGATTCTGTAGCTTCTTCTTCAACAGTCTGAATTAGTCTCAAACCAATTCACTTTAATGCTGCAGCTGCTTACAAGTATAACTCCAGGATTCATGCAATTTGAGTTAAATTATCAAGACAAGATGCAAATATGTGCTTTGTTTAAAGGCTATAGATTAAATTTAGTATTCATTTGCATAATGTATGCAGTATTGACCTTCTTGTAATATGAAAATGATTAAAGTGACTAAATGTAATAAAGTGCTTTTTGCCAAGGATATCTGGTTTAATTCATTAACAGTAGTCTCAACCAATGTTCCCACATGGGAGCCAGTTAAAGTACTATGATGTAAAAATAAGCAAAATATAATCCTGCCATCATAGGTCCTTGCATGTTTTTCATGTTTTAGTTTCCCAGTCAAAAGGGCAAGTGGTATAGATGTGTAGAAATTAAGCCCGGGCACTCTTAAAACAAATACATATTTTGATCTACTTTTTATCTATGGATAAAAGCAAATAACACAGGCACCAAATTTTCTGTGCGCCTTCCGACTGTAAATGGCTTAATTGTGACAAAACATTAATGCCCATATCGTTTTTTAACCCATATTCTTATAAAAATAATTATCCCAATTTTATTAATTTATCATTAACTGATTTATGTCTGGTTAATCAGACATTATAAGGGCGATTCAATTCCGGTCGCTCCCTGCTTGTTGTCTAAACGAATGCGTGTCTATGGGTGTCCAATCAGAGCAACAATAGAATTGCTCCGATAGATGCCCATTAGTTTAGATGCCCAGCAGGGGTCACCCAGCACAGTTGAATCTCCCCCTATAAGCCAAATACAATCCGCACACAATGTCAATGTTCACGATTATTTGAACTCCACATGTGTGAACATTTCTGAAAACTCCTATGGCATAAGTTGCTGTTGTGAGTGAGCCTCAGATATGCAAGGAAAGTGATGAGTGTTCCTGGATGGTGAATGGGAGGTCACGTAAAAATAGGCTGTTCAGTGGCCATGTTATGGGAGTGCCGTGGATGTGTCACTGTAGTGGCTGCTTCCGCAGATGCTTGACTGCTCATATAGAAGGCCATACTTGATGGAGAAAATGCACCTGCCATAGGGTGGTACAAGATTCAATGGTGTGACCGATGGTAGGGTTACAGGACGCACCAATCAGTATTACAGCATGCACAGACACTAACAGTGGGCTTCTCAGTCTTTGCACACTCAACCACATGGATGTACACAAGGGAAGGCATTTGCAGGCCATTTGCATAAGCTCACAGATGGACGACCGACAATAAACATGATGCGTGCACTTTTGCGTGTGTTAGGTATATTCTGTCTATCTTGCAATTAGAGATGAGCGGGTTCGGTTCCTCGGGATCCAAACCCCCCAAACTTCACCTATTTTACATGGTTCCGAGGCAGCCTCAGATCTTCCCGCCTTCCTTGGTTAACCAGAACGCGCCCGAACGTCATCATCCCGCTGTCGGATTCTCGCGAGATTCATATTCTATATGAGGAGCCGCGCATCGTCTCCATTTTCACTCGTGCTTTGTAGATTGAACGGAGAGGACGTGGCAGCGTTCTCTCCCTGAAAAGCTCCGTAATCTGTGCTCAGGGTGCTGAAAATATCTGTGCTCAGTGTGCTGCAAATAATCTGTGCTCAGTGTGCTGAAAATATCTACGTTCTCTGCCTGAAAACGCTCCATATCTGTGCTCAGTGTGCTGCAAATATCTGATCAGTGTGCTGCATTGTGGGGACTGGGGACCACCAGTATATAATATATATACTTTTCTATAGCTTCTATACTGCTTCTCAGGACACATGGTCACAGTTATACCGCTCTGTACTGATATATACAATAATATATATACTTTTCTATAGCTTCTATACTGCTTGTCAGGACACACATGTGTCACAGTTACACCGCTCTGTACTGATATATACAATAATTTTAAATCATTTTCTATAGCTTCTATACTGCTTGTCAGGACACACATGTGTCACAGTTACACCGCTCTGTACTGATATATACAATAATTTAGAATCATTTTCTATAGCTTCTATACTGCTTGTCAGGAGTGGACACACATGTGTCACAGTTACACCGCTCTATACTGATATATACAGTAATATATATACTTTTCTATAGCTTCTATACTGCTTGTCAGGACACACGTGTCACAGTTACACCACTCTGTACTACTACTGATATACAGTAATATATATACTTTTCTATAGCTTCTATACTGCTTGTCAGGACACATGGGTCACAGTTACACCGCTCTGTACTGATATATACAATAATATATATACTTTTCTATAGCTTCTAGTATTACAGTGCAGCATTTTGGTGACTAACAGTATATAGTTGTACAGTAGGCCATTGCTGTATCTTGCAGCTCTCTGTCACTGCAAGTATCCATCCATTCCATTTTCTTCCAGTGATTTGGACCAATAATACCATTGATTAGAACAAATAATTCCAGTGATTTTGTCATTTTCTTCCAGTGATTTGGACCAATAATACCATTGATTAGAACGAATAATTCCTGTGATATTGAGGTGTTTGTGTCACTTAGCGTAGCCGTCCAGCGACCACAGTGCACCTCTTTTTCTCTTTTCTTTGCATCATGTGCTGTTTGGGGCCAATTTGTTGAAGTGTCATCCTGTCTGACACTGCAGTGCCACTCCTAGATGGGCCAGGTGTTTGTGCCGCCCTCTTGGGACGCTTTGCTTAGTCATCCAGCCACCTTGGTGCAAATTTTAGGACTAAAAATAGTATTGTGAGGTGTTCAGTGTTCAGAATAGACTGGAAATGAGTGGAAATTGTGGTTATTGAGGTTAATAATACTATAGCATCAAAATTACCCCCAAATTCTATGCTTTAAGCTGTTTTTGAGGGTTTTTTTTTTTTAAAAAACACCTGAATCCAAAACACACACCCGAATCCGACAAAAAATTTTCAGGGAGGTTTTGCCAAAATGCGCCCGAATCCAAAACACGGCCGCGGAACCGAATCCAGAACCAAAGCACAAAACCCGAAAAATGTCTGGTGCACATCTCTACTTGCAATATCCTTCAGTTGTCTGATGATTCTTTACCAGCTGCTGGGAGTCAGAAATCAAGACACAAACAGGTAATCTTATGTTAAAGTTTATTCTGAGCTATGCACGTTTATTTCTAGAGGTCTATATAAACAAAGTTTCACATAATTAATACATAATGAATACGTCACAAAAGGGGTTCGGTAATAACTACAAATTTCCTCAGAACAATACAAAACATTCTAGCAAGCATCATATGATGAAGTTTCTGTATATCAGCAAGTTTTCATGAGTCTTTGTATCTTATGGTTGTTCCTAAAGGTTCCTGTCACTGATGCTCTTCAGCGGTGAATAGACTCTGTGCGCATACGCACAGCGTCTATTCACTGGAGACAGAGGGAGAGGGGGCATGCCAGCAGCTCACAGAGCACTGGGCATGCCTCCTCGGTGACGGATTCGGGGAGCGTGGCTCGCGATTGCGGCACTCCCACGAAGGCCCACACCCTTTTTGCAGACCAAGCCCCCCTTTTCAAAATCGGTTGCGTCTGCAAAGCGCAGATGTCCCTCTGTTCCTAGCTCAAATGTTGGGAGGAATGCATTAACAATTCAATACCAAGGATGGCTTAGATTCCACCCTTCCTACCCTAGCAGAGTCTTTTCTTCATATGCATTGCGCAAACGTGCAAATTTCTTTCTGAGGGAACAGGACATATAACAATTGGTTACTATTAATATACAAAGTATTGCCACTATTATCATCACAGGGAAAAAAGTCATTTTAAAGAATCCGAACAGAGAGGGTGAATTGCCTACGAATGCATCATACCAGTAGTGCTGGAGGTTTTCCTGTAAATGTGTGGCTATTTGCTTAAGCTGTTGTCCCTCTACCATGGTGGCTATCTTCTGGTGATTGTTAGTATAATTAACCTGCAGCAGATGCTCCTTGAGGATCTGGATACCCTTAATAAGTTGCCTACCAGGGTGGTGAGATCCACAAATAACTCTGGTAATGTCAAATTCATGTAGCTATACTGCTGATTTACCTGCTGGATCTTATCTTTATAAAACACCAGTAATTTGCCTTGCCATGTCAGATGGATTATATTTATAAGGCATTCTGAAAACGAGAGAGTTATATTATATGTTGTGCCAATGGGGGTAATTCCAAGTTGATCGCAGCAGGAATTCTGTTAGCAATTGGGCAAAACCATGTGCACTGCAGGGGAGGCAGGTATAACATGTGCAGAGAGAGTTAGATTTGGGTGTGGTGTGTTCAATCTGCAATCTAATTTGCAGTGTAAAAATAAAGCAGCCAGTATTTACCCTGCACAGGAATAAAATAACCCACCCAAATCTAACTCTCTCTGCAAATGTTATATCTGCCACACCTGCAGTGCACATGGTTTTGCCCAACTGCTAAAAAATTTCCTGCTGCGATCAACTTGGAATTACCCCCTATGTAATGATCATTGGTGATGATGCAAACCATTTGCGGGGCTATTTCCACAAACATTTCATCCTGTAATGGATGTATGCTCCAGACACAGACACTAGTGTTGTGCTGGAGTTGGCATGGTTTCTTGGTTGCTGTATGTTGTGGGCACACTTGTCTCTTATCTGTCATATCGCACGTGTCTAAGTTGTGTGTTTGGTTTCTTCCATCTATATATGCTCCTGTAAATTGTGGGGTCCATAATTAGTTCTTTGCTAACAGGACTGGCATTATGAGGAATTTACACAACCTGATTTCTTGTGACATGGTATAAGTTTCAATTGTGTCTGCACACCATTTATCTTCACATATTACGCGTCTTCCATTTGATTTAAAACGTGTTTCTTTTGAAATATTAAACATTTTTCTGAAGAAATCTATATTGCCTGTTTGCAATTTTAACTGGGCTTTGTCTTTTTGCTGCTTTTGGGCAAGCCATTGCAGGCTGCACTCAGTCCAGTTTATAAACCGGGACAAGTTCCCTGCTATACCGTTTTGATTGGTTAGAGACCTATTATACATTACCAGGAACTCATAATTGTACTCTATTTTCTCGGCCAGTGGATTAAACACTGTTGGCATCCATTGGGCCTGCGTGTTGACAAATTTTGATATATCTTCTCCCGCTTTGCTTAATTTTGTTGCCATTACCTTTTTATCTGCAGTGTTTATAATTCCCAAACCTGTACCAGTGACCCCTAAGAGTGTATCATACCATTCTCTCTTTACCCTACACTCTTTCTGAGGGATCTTTGGGAAGGGGAAAGTTATATTCCACTTTATTACTGTGGTGGGCATACGAACTATGTGATTTTGAGAGATCACGGGTTGTGCCTGATTAATGTAAAACATGAGGTACAGATGTGTCCACATACATCTTTGCTATATCCCGTCATGTATGGCACGGTTTTGCATGCCATAAACTCAGAGATTTAGCCATGCCTTGTGATTTTTCTTAATGTATAATGGAAGTAGATGGTTACCCAGTGATGTGAAGTTAGTACATACTACTATACTATCTTGATATTTACTGGCCTGTAGGGTAAAATGTTTGGGGATCATGTTTGTATGACCGCTAGGGCTTCTTGACCTGTCTCATAAGTTTTTATAAAGGGGGAGGGGCAGCAACTTGTAGTGTTAGGTGTTTGTTTTATAATTGTAAAGGTGTTATTTTTGTCTATCCCCCACATTATATGGTTGTGAGCTTGTTCCCCCTTTACCTATACAATTTTCCTTCCACCCTCTCCATACTTATTGCTTGACAGGACCAGTTAAAGGCCTGGGCTGATGTTCGATTTTCCACATCTGCATCTAAGACCCAATTACCATTCTCATACCACAATATAAAACAGTTTCTAGTAGTTTTGTTAATCATTATTTGGTTAACGTTTGTCAGATTCCATTCATATACTGATCCTGAGGGTTTTTGGTACAGTTCTGCATGTACTGTCCCCACCCCTGTGCAATCAGTTAGGTTTCCTTCTATTAACCCTGGAGTGGCTGTCTGGGCCACACTCAGGGCATCAAAAAGGATATATTGCATCATGATGAGGGTACTTCGAGGGTCACACTTGTCTTCTTAATACCTTGTACTGCCCCCTTTGGACAGCTGAGACCTGGCAGTGTCATGGATTGTTCTCAATCATCGTCTTGAAAGACCAGACTCATCTGACCTTGCTCCAACAATCAGCACCATGGGTTCCTCTAAGCAGTTGTGTAGAACACTGAAACTGAGAATAGTTGATGCTCACAAAGCAGGAGAAGGCTATAAGAAGATAGCAAAGCGTTATCAGATGCCCATATCCTCTGTTCGGAATGTAATTAAGAAATGGCAGTCATCTGGAACAGTGGAAGTTAAAGCAAGATCTGGAAGACCAAGAAATGTATCAGACAGAACAGCTCGCAGGATTGTGAGAAGAGCAAGTCAAAATCCTCGTTTGACTGCACGATCCCTCGAGGAAGATCTGGCAGACACTGGAGTTGTGGTACACTGTTCCACTATAAAGAGATACTTGTACAAATATGGTCTTCATGAAAGAGTCATCAGAAGAAAACCTCTTCTACGTCCTCACCACAAAAATCAGCGTTTGAAGTTTGCAAATGAACATATAGACAAGCCTGATGCATTTTGGAATAAAGTTCTGTGGACCGATGAGGTTAAAATAGAACTTTTTGGCCACAATGAGCAAAGGTACGTTTGGAGAAGGAAGGGCACAGAATTTAATGAAAAGAACCTCTGTCCAACTGTTAAGCATGGGGGTGGATCAATCATGCTTTGGGGTTGTATTGCAGCAAGGGGCACAGGGAACATTTCACGAGTAGAAGGAAAAATGGATTCAATAAGATTCCAGCAAATTTTGGACGCTAACTTGATGCCATCTGTGAAAAAGCTGAAGTTAAAGAGAGGCTGGCTTCTACAAATGGATAATGATCCTAAACACACCTCAAAATCCACAGTGGATTACATCAAGAGGCGTAAACTGAAGGTTTTGCCATGGCCTTCACAATCTCCTGACCTCAACATAATTGAAAATCTATGGAAAGACCTTAATAGAGCAGTGCATCACAGACAGCCCAGGAATCTCAAAGAACTGGAAGACTTTTGTAAGGAAGAATGGGCGAAGATACCTCAAACAAGAATTGAAAGACTCTTGGCTGGCTACAAAAAGCGTTTACAAGCTGTGATACTTGGCAAAGGGGGCAGTACAAGGTATTAACTCTGCAGGGTGGCCAAACTTTTGCAGACGCCATTTTTTGTTTTCTGTTCTTTTGAAAGTGTAAATGATGGAAATAAAATCAAACTTTTTTTGACATGTTATAAGAATGTCTAATCTGTAATTTGATGCCTTTTGGAGATTTTTCCATCTTTCCTTGGCTTCTTTTTGCACATTAAAATGAATTTTTGCCTGGAATGCCCAAACTTTCAATCCCCACTGTATATTTCCAAACTGTATTTCATATGGAGATAGACCTGTATGTCTGTCTGGCATGGTCCTGACACTGAATAAAGCCATGGGTAGACATTCTGGCCACAATTTCTTGGTTTCTGCTATAACCTTCTGTATCTTAAACTTTAGGGTATAATTTAAGCGTTCCACCCTGCCTGAGGCCTGCAGTCTATAGGCCACGTGGAAAGCCTGCTGAATCCCTAAGTCCACCATGATGCTTCCCATTATCTCCCCTGTGAAGTGTGTACCCCTATCTGACTCTATGACTTCGGGTACCCAGAATCTACAGACCATCTCACTCATTAGCTTTTTTGCGTTGACTTTAGCAGTTGCTTTGGCCACTGGCCATGCCTCGGCCCACTTGCTGAAGAGATCGTACATACAAGGGCATATTCATAGGGGCCGGACCTGGGCAACTGTATATAGTTGATTTGTAGTCTCTGTAATGGGAATTGGGGTCTTGGGATAGTTTCCAAGGCTGTACATGTCCTCTGGCCTGGATTATGTATTCCACAAATTCAACAGTTCCTGCAATGTTCTGCTGCTCTTTGTCCAAATCCAGGTGCTATCCAAGCCTTGGAGACTAGTGCAGTCATTTGTTCTTTTCCTGTATGAGTTTTCCATGTCTTGGTAAGCAAAGTCTGTCTTGACTTCTCCATACTCCATCTTCCTGTTGTTCTGTTCCTTTCTTTTTCCAGGCTTCTTTCTCATTCTCTCTTGCTTGGTTCTGAAGCTTAATCAGTATAGCATAATCTGGCATTTGGTCTGGCACTGGGATAGTTATTGTATAGGCTTGCCTTTTCTGCTGGGGGCATTTTGCTGCCCTCTTGACTTCATCATCTGCCAGATTGTTGCCTCTTGTTTCAGGAGTGTTATTTCTTGTGTGTGCCTGGATCTTAATTACTGCCACTTTGTGTGGCCCTTGCAGAGCTCTGAACAGGTGCCTGATTAGTGAAGCATGTTGTATATCTTTGCCACTTGCTGTCTTGAAGTCTCTGCTTTTCCATATAGGCCCGAACTCTTGCATCACTCCTCAATGCATAGCGGGAATCTGTGTAGATATTAGCTGTGGTGCCTTCTGCATGTTCCAGAGCTTTTGCAAGGGCTATTATCTCTGCTGCTTGTGCTGATGAGCTGAAAGGAAAGGAGCCAGAGTCAATTACTTCTGTAGATGAAGTTACTGCATACCCTGTATAGGGAGTTCCATTGTCATAATATCTGGAACAGTCCACAAAGAGTGTGTATGCTGGATTGGGCAAAGAGACATCAGTGACATTGGGAAGACCTTGAGTCTCTTCTTCCATAAGGGAGAGGCAAACATGAAAATTTTGAGAATAGGTTTCATTGTCTTTATCTTCTTCTGTTTCTCCTTCATATGACTCCTCATCTTCTTCATTATTTGTTACTATCTCTCCTTTTGAATCTTGTGATTCAACAAATGCTGGTATCAATGTGGCGTGGTTGAGGGTACTACATCTTTTGATGATGAAATTGGAGGCACTGAGAAGTGCTACTTCATATGTGGTAAGTCTTGCTGCAGACAGATGTTTGGTTCTTGCCTGTTGCAATATTTCTGTAACTGCAAGTGGTTCTTGTATAGTAAGCTGATGGTCCAAAACAATGTCTGTGCTTTTGTATTTTAAAATGGCGGCTGCTGCTACTGCTCTGATACATGATGGAGCTCCTTTAATGATAGGATCCAAATTTGCAGAGTAGTATGCTACTGGTCTTAGCTTTGTTCCATGAAGCTGTGCAAGGACTCCTGTTGCATGGCCCTTTTCTTTATGGCAAAAGAGGTTAAAGTGCTTGGTATAATCTGGGAGTTCCAATGCTGGTGCAGATAATATAGTTTGTCAGAGCTTTTCCACGGCTTCTGTTTTCTCTTGTAGAGTGGGATGAGGTCCTTCCTTCTTTGTGCTGTCATATAAAGTCTGCATGTGCACTGAAGCTGAAGGAATCCATTCTCTACAGCATCCTATAAGTCCCAAGAATGCTTTCATCTGTTTAGTAGTAGTTGGTAATGGAGCTTTAACTATCAGCTTCTTCCTTTGGTTTGTGAGGTGTCTAGTTCTCTGTGATATACAATGTCCCAAGAAGATAACCTTCTCTTGTACAGCTGTATTTTAGTAGGAGACACCCTACAGTCTTGTTGAGCCAGAAATGTAAGTAGAGAAACAGTCTCATCTTTGCATTTGTCTTTATCTGTAGTGGCAATGAGTAGGTCATCAACATACTGCAAAAGTTGAGTATCATCTGGATCTACTGGTCTCCATGCTTGTAACACTGTAGACATAGCTTCTGTAAATTCTGAAGGGCTTGTAGCTTTGTGGTAGCCTTGTCCAACAATATTGTGTACCAGAATGTGTGAATGCCAGCATCTGCTGTGAGTCTTTAGTGATTGGTACAGAAAAAAATAAATTTGCTAGATCAATGACTGTAAATCATTTGGCTTGAGGTGGTATTTTTTGTTTAGCAAGGTGTGGGGATTATGGACAATGGTTGTACTATATATACCACCAGTCTCTTGTTTTTTTCTCATAGATCATGGACAAGCTGATACTGAGGGATCCCATCACTTCCAACTTCCTTCTGCTTTACAGGAAACGAGGGATTGTTAAAAGGCGAGAGACACCTTGTGATTATTGCCTTGTGGATATACTCCTGAAGTTGTTTTGTGATTGCTTCTTTTTGCAAGGGTGTAAGTGGATACTGTTTTATGGAGACAGGTATGGTTCCTGGCTTGAGTACCAGCTGAACTGGTTGTACCTTGAGCAATCCCACATCCGTCTTGCCCTTGGACCATAACTTCTGAGGTACCACATGTAGCCATGGCCTTCTGGACATGATAGACTTGAATAGCTGCTTCCATTTGCTCCCTCGTCCAGTCTGGGAGGTTATTACTATAAAGTACACCTTGAGGTGTATATTTGATTGAAGCTTGCATGAGGCTTAGGATCTCAGCACCCAATAAATTTACAGGACAAGTTGCTGATACCAGGAATTGCAGCGGTACCAGGGTGCATTCATCTTGAATCTGCAATGTAGTTTTCTTGCTTTTCTGGAATGTGATTGAGCATCCTGTAAGTCCTGTAGCATCAATTTTTTTCTTGGGTAGTATTACAGTCAATGTACTACCAGGTAGCTGAATGTCCACAGAAGCGGCCATTATCTGGGGTGACAGCAGGGAGTCTGTTTTTGATGCTTGATGGGCTTTATCTTCCTGTACTTTAAATGCTGCCTGTCCACCTTGCTGATCCTTCTGCCATTTCTCATACTTGCGACAATCTCTCTTCATATGGCTGGGTGACTTGCACCAAAATAATTTCCCTGTCATATCTTCTCCTTGTGTTGGGGCTTGCCTTCTCTCACCTGGCCTTTTCACTTGCCAAGTCTTTCCTGACTCTTGCACCACATGTATGGTTACTTGCTGAATCTTTGCTTGCTTTTTTTTTTCTTTTCTCTTTCTCTTGGTCTTCTATCCCCTCATGGACCTGAAGCAATGCTGTAGCGTCCATGCTCATAGCTTCTATGCGGCACTGAAACAATCCCATTCTAAGTTCAGGATCTAAACCATTGAGAAACTTTGTCTTAAATAATCTTGATCCATCAGGCTCAGTGACAGGAAAACCCTCATCATTCTGTCTGGTTGTCAGTTTATCCAAATAACTTCTGACAGTCATATCTCTTTGTACAATGTCTGGTGCTGCTGGAGCTCACTGTCTTTCTTCATAACACCACCACTGGATTCTTGAAAAATAATTTTATCCACTTTCAATTGTGTATCTGTCAGCTAGGGCTGTTGCTGCAGATATCGCCAGTCTAGTACCCTCTGCCACTCTGTTTGCCATATTTGTAAGCTGTGTTGCTACTCCATTCCCCAGCTGTGCCTTTGCTGCTTGTTCCAAGTCTACCGAGCATCCCCTCCACTCCTGTCTGTATTTTTGTCATGTATGCAAAGAATGCTGCTGGGTTTTTCCTAGGATCTGGGGCTTCTTGGACTACTGTATGCAGGTCTGACTTGTACCATGGAGTATAGCTCTCTTGTGGATTAGGCAAATATGCTCGGGCGGCTGGTGTGTCTGCTTGTGCTGCTGGATCATATCTTGGGTTTGGAACCATTTGTAAGCTGACCAGATAGATATATGAATTGTCTTGTCCCATATAAGGCATAACCCCTTTCCGTGCTCTCAGTTTCTGAGTTTCTTTATCCTTTACAGGTGTGTCTCTTTCAGGACTGACGATAAAATCTTGCAATTGTTTCATTAGTTAATTTGGGTTAGGGGTGGACATGAGTGCACTGCCAATGTCTGGGCAAGCAGGCAAATCTGGTGGCATAACATTTCCACACTGTGAGGGTAATTCCAAGTTGATCGCAGCAGGATTTTTGATAGCAACTGGGCAAAACCATGTGCACTGCAGGGGAGGCAGATATAACATGTGCAGAAAGAGTTAGATTTGGGTGGGTTATATTGTTTCTGTGCAGGGTAAATACTGGCTGCTTTATTTTAACACTGCAAATTAGATTGCAGATTGAACACATCCCACCCAAATCTAACTCTCTCTGCACATGTTATATCTGCCTCCCCTGCAGTGCACATGGTTTTGCCCAGTTGCTATCAAAAATCCTGCTGCGATCAACTTGGAATTACCCCCTGTGGGCAGAATCTCCATCACGCAGGGATACATGCAAAGCAGAATGAACACTGACGCTGTGGATATTCAGGGTCTAGGATTGCTGGTGGTCCCCTTTTAATAAGTTTATGTGCTGGACTGTTGATCTGTGGGGCTGTAAAATCTATTTTAGACAGCGGGGGTACTGTGAAACATATGGTGATGCTCCTGATATAGGTGTCACTGGTTGAGGCATCGGTGGGTGTATTACTGGTACATCAGCTAGTGGGGCTGCCTGTACCAATACTGGTGGGTGAGGTGGGTAACCTAATGATAAGGTGGGTACATAGGGTGGTGGATTTTGTGTACTGTCTAACTCTTCTTCCCTCCTTTTTCATGTCTATTCTTGTACCTCTTGTGCCACTGCCTGCCATATTCTGCATGTGTCTATCAAAGCTGCTTCTGTAGGGAAACCCACTCTTTTAAAGATTTTGAAGATCTCCTTCAGGGCTTTCTTACCCTCCCTTTCTTCAACTGCCTCTCCGGTGGTCTGTCCCTGACCCTGGCTACCCTGTGCGCCCATATTCTGGGGTAGCTAATCCCAAAATATCACTTTAACTTTAAAGTATTGGGCTGCCTCTGCATGCACTTGTAGCTATGCTAGTGAGGGTAAGTACTGCAAATAGCCCTGAATATGTGACAATATTACTTTATCACCTATACACCTTGAGATACCTTGTCTATGTTAGCATGCTCCACTCATTTGCTTAAAAACAACTTACACAGCTTTATTCTTCTAATGCAGAACAGGAATCTTCAGTAATCAATCTCCTCACCTTGAACCACAAGAGTTCTTATGGGTTCAGGCAGTTTATGAATACTTTGGCTGCACAAGGGCATACAATCTTTTGGTATGAAATTCACTGGCAAGTACAACAGCACCTCTGGCCACACATGTCCCACCAACGCAGTTAAACCATTCTTATCTAAATGAGTATTAACAGTACAATAAAAATTTCCTTTATGCGAGACCAAACCAAAATCAGAAACCTCAATTATAGCCTCTATACGGGGGGACACCTCCTGAATGTGTCCTTAAAATTATAGCACTTGTACATTCAGAGCATTAACCTTCAAAACCTCAATCATTCAAAACCCAGACCTGGTGTCCCTTGATTATTCATATACAAAACATAAACATAGATATCTCTTTTAAACCTTGTAATCAAAACAGACAACTGGGTTCATTAGAATCTCACTTACCACACACAGATGAATAACTGATACAAGCAAAAGCACTAAGCATGAGCAAACAAGTGGAAAATACCACTTTGTTTACTCACCATACGGATTTGATGGTCAGTGGTTATGCTGTGCTGTCAGCGGTGTGATGTCATCTGCCGCGGTGTTGAGATCCCGGATGAGCCCCCAAGTAATGTTAGGGATATTCTGTCTGTCTATCTAGCATTATCCTTCAGATGTCTGATGATTCTTTACCAGCTGCTGGGGGTCAGAAATCAAGACACAAACACATAATCTTATGTCAAAGCTGATTCTGAGCTACGCTCGTTTATTTTTAGGGGTCTATATAAACAAAGTTTCACATAATGAATACATAATGAATACATCACAAAAGGGGTTTGGTAATAACTACAAATTTCCTCAGAACAATACAAAACATTCTAGCAAGCATCATATGATGAAGTTTCTGTATATCAGCAAAGTTTTCATGAGTCTTTGTATCTTATGGTTGTTCCTCAAGGTTTCTTCAGGGTTGAGCGGCTGGAACATTCCATCTCTTGTTACTAAAACTTGTTGGCATTGAGATTCATCTGCCTCATATCTGCTATAAGCTGCTTAAGGTTTAAAACACATATTTTTCTTATATTTGATTTGCAAGCATCTAATTTAACCCTTACACGTGCGACTCAGAATCTGTCCCTTTGCTTTTTAATATTCTTAGCAGATCTTATCCATAGCATACTTAACTTAATAACTATCTATCTATCTATCTATCTATCTATCTATCTATCTATCTATCTATCTATCTATCTATCTATCTATCTATCTATAAAACACATTTACAAATACTCCTCCCTTTAGTATAAGACTATCCTGATCTGTGTAAATGTTACATTTCTATGAGAGTACAAGACCTGCCCATGGCCTCTCTGAGGAATTGTTCTGTATGCACTTTATTCTGAACAAGGAAAAACAACCACACGAGGCAACATGAATACCAATGTGTCTGCTGCTTAAAGATAAATGAAGAACTAACCTACAGTAAGTTCAGTAAGTTTCTGTGTTCAGAACACATAGGCACACACAATTCAAAAATATATTGATGTACTGTATATAACCAAGAGAACAGAGGAGGCAGCCCAAAGGCTGTAAGATCGTTGAAGCGACCTGTGTTTACTCGGTTAATGTCTCGTGGACTAAGGACCCCCTTCTTCAGGACACACAAATCAATACAGTGTACAGTACAAGTAGATAGATAGATGGATAGATAGATAGATAGACATGGCAAAATAACAGCACTCCTTTGACTTAAGTAATATATAACAATGCCAAACTACAGTAGGTGTAATATATTACTTAAATCCATGGAGTGACACTATTTTGCCATGTCTTTGGTGTCCATTGATCCTGATATGTGCACCTGTCCATTATAATTATTATGGAGTGCTGAGCATTATCTTTATATTTGGCTGCCCTGTATCAGGAGCTGGGGGCAGAGCCAACGGTGTGCACTGCAGTGATAGAATGGTCATCGGGGATGGAGAGGTGTCGGGATGAGAAGGAGATTGAGTCACACTGAAATGACCCAGCATATGTGGGGACATTTTACTGCTATATAGTTACATACATATACTGTATTTTTTAAGATATTTTGCTTTTATGTTTATCTATATTGAAGGTTGCGGGTGATGTCACCCAGCCACCCCGAAAATGGTCCAGGCACGCCTGTGTTGTCCGGCCACGCACACAAAATGCTAGCGGCACCCCCCTCCCCCCAATGCCCGGAGCTGTCAATCACAACGTTATAGAATATTCTGGGATGCGATCGCATCATGACAGCCTGCACACATAATCTGTGGCTGGTGCGTGTGCGCAGACTCCCTGTATGCAGCTGCTGTGTACATATGCGCGGCTACGTCCGGGTCTGAGTAAATACATGTATACTGTATGTACCTGGTTTTACACCAGGTGATGTGGCTTTGTAGTGGTCGTAGTAAAAACGAAAATGCAGTTTATGTATAGCACAGAAAGGTTCTGCAAACTATAATTAATAACGAGCACTAACCATATCAAGGGAACTAAAAATTAGCATTAACCATATCAAAGGAAATTACTTTACGGTGCAAAGATAAAATGAGTGTTTAATATTAGCAGTATGCAACATTATGTAATATTAGCATTCATGTAAACAAATGTTATGTGTTTACTAGTCTAACAGGTGGGGCTGCCTTGCCGTTCAAGCTGTAGTCTGCGGGGTTCTGGGGGGGTTTGATGATTGATTGGGAGGAGCATACATATCTCACAGTGCAGGGAGAGTCCATGGAGGCAGCCCAGCATCTCCAAAAGTACTGTGCAAGTCCCAGAGGGATGAAGAAGGGGGCGTGCAGTGATTCCATACCTCTGCCCCATAAGAGCTCGCCCCTTTTTAAGATTACAGATGTTGGGCAGTATGGATACAGTAAATGGCTTTCAGCAGTGGCGTACGTTCATCCCAGTCACCCAGGAGGCAATTTAAAGTTAGGTGCCCCCACCCTTGAAAAAAATACACTAAAACAGAGTATGCCTCTATTGCCCCCCCCCCACACACACACACACTTCTCAATATACCACCTCAGGACTCCATATTAATGTAGAAATAAGTAAATAAATACATACACAATACATACATATGCAGGTCTCACTCCTAACTAGAGATGTGCAGCGGGCATTTTTCGGGTTTTGTGTTTTGGTTTTGGATTCGGTTCCGCGGTCGTGTTTTGGATTCGGACGCATTTTGGCAAAACCTCCCTTACGAATTTTTGTCGGATTCGGGTGCGTTGTGGATTCGGTTTTTTTTTTCTTTCAAAAAACCCTCAAAAACAGCTTAAATCATAGAATGTGTGGGTCATTTTGATCCTATAGTATTATTAACCTCAATAACAAGAATTTCCACTAATTTCCAGTCTATTCTAAACACCTCACACCTCACAATATTGTTTTTAGGCCAAAAGGTTGCACCGAGGTCACTGGATGACTAAGCTAAGCGACACAAGTGGTCAGCACAAACACCTGGCCCATCTTGGAGTGGCACTGCAGTGTCAGACAGGAGGGCAGATATAAAAAAAAAAGGCCCCTAACAGCACATGATGTAAAGACGAAAAAAAGGTGCACCGAGGTTGCTGTAGGCCTAAGCTAAGTGACACAATCACCTGGCCCATCTAGTAGTCTCACGCAGTGGCTGAATGTCAAGAGTGAGTTGCAATTGTTCGGTCCACTGGCAGCATCTCCAGCACGCTCCAGTCACTTTTTAAAAAATATGCAATTGGTGGACTTATATGGCAGTACCCCAGGACTAATACAGCAGTACCCTTGGACTCATACGGCAGTGTCACACAGGATGGCACTTTTCAAAAACTAGGCTTGGCTTAGTCATACAGCTACCTCATTGCACCTCATGAAAAGATGTCGAAGAGGTGCAATGAGGTAGCTGTATGACTAAGCCAAGCAACACAAACAATTCCAATTGGAATTATATGTCCAAATCACTGGAATTATTTGGCAAGATCACTGTAATTAATAATTATAAATCACTGATATTAATTGGTAAAATCACTGTAATGCTACGACCAAATCACTGTAATTATTTGGCAAGATCACTGTAATTAATAATTATAAATCACTGATATTAATTGGTAAAATCACTGTAATGCTACGTCCAAATCACTGCAATTAATTGGCAAAATCTCGCTATCGCCTGCCTAGTGAAGTGGAATCTAGATGGGATTTGCTACCGGGGACACAATAACTTCATCAATTGTCTAAATCCCACTGCACTAATGGCGGATAACGGGCGCACATCTAACAGCGCACTGATTATACTGATCATTGATTATACTGAGCACTGATTATACTGATCACTGATTATACTGATCACTGATTTTTCTGAGTAGTGATACTGAGCACTGATGAGGATAATAGAACTGACACTGGGCAGCGAGATGCAGCACTGGACTACTGTACTGTAGTATACTGGTCACCACAATGCAGCACAAGACAACGAGTAGTGATACTGAGCACTGATGAGGATACTAGAACTGACACTGGGCAGCGAGATGCAGCACTGGACTATTGTACTGTAGTATACTGTCACCACAATGCAGTACAAGACAATGAGTAGTGATACTGAGTACTGATGAGGATACTAGAACTGACACTGAGCAGCGAGATTCAGCACCAGACTATTGTACTGTAGTATACTGGTCACCACAATGCAGCACAAGACAATGAGCAGTGATCCTGAGCACTGATGAGGATACTAGAACTGACACTGAGCAGCGAGATGCAGCATTGGACTATTGTACTGTAGTATACTGGTCACCACAATGCAGCACTGATACTGAGCACTGATATTGAGCTGATATTGAGCTTTCCACTCAGAGAACGTAGCCACGTCCACTCGCTCTCTCGACAATGCACGAATGAAAATGGCGGCGATGCGCGGCTCTTTATATGGAATCCGAATCTCGCGAGAATCCGACAGCGGGATGATGACGTTTTGCCTCGTTCGGGTTTTCCAAGTCAGGCAGGAAGAACCGAGGCTGCCTCGGATCCGTGTAAACCACGTGGAGTTCGGGGGGTGGGGTTTGGTTCTCGGAGAACCGAACCCGCTCATCTCTACTCCTAACTCAGATCCCTCCCTCATACAGACTCCCCTAATATAGCTATCCCTTCCTCACACAGACCCCCTACACATACACAGCTCTCCCCACTCACTCAGTTCTCCTCAAACACATATGGCACACCACCCTCACTCAGAACCCCTCACACACAGCTCTTCCCCTCACAGACCCCCCTAACGTTTAGCATTCCTCACACAGCCCCCCTCCCCATCAAACTCACAGCACACCATCTACACACCTCTCCTCCCACACTCAGCTCCCTTTACTCACACAGATTCCCCCCACATAGCTGGTTTCCTCAAACAGACATGGCTCCCCTCCTTCCCTCAGTCCCACTCCCCTCGCTCACATCCCGCTTACACACAACTATCCCCAAACAGTTCTCCCACCCCACAGCTCCCCTCCCCTCAAACACACAGATTTTCTCCCCCCTCTGGTATTCCCCTCGTAGTCCTTACTGACACTTGACCTCACTTCCATCACGGGGAAGATCAGTGTCTCCATACTAGCAGCGTAGTGGGCGTAGCAGGAGCCGTGAGTGCCACACCATGCCCCCTGTTTGGGGATAGCTGTGTCTGTACCGCTCCGCCTACTTCATGCCTCCTGTATGGAGGTACTGACCACTCAAGGAGATTCAGGCTCCACATGTGACCCGCCCCCTACATCTTCCCCCCAGACATGGACAGCTGTACAGTATGGGTACTGCAGGGCTCATGCTGCAGGTAATCTATTCCTGATACCAGAGCAATGGAGGAGGTGCCCATTTAGGGCTGGCGCCCGGCGGCAGCTGACTCCATTGTCTCCGGTACTTCCGCCACTGGCTGTCAGCTCTCTGATTGGTGGATAGCTCCAGTCATCCATCAATCAATCAATCAATCAATCAATCAATCAATTAATCAGCATGCTGACAGTCATTCACTGTCTGGCTGCATGCTGGGAGGCAGGTAGAGAATGTTACTTTGCCACTCTCATTGCACAGTATGACCCCCACCCACACCTGCTGGAAGTCCCCTAAAATTGTGAGGCCCAGGACCACTACCCAGTGTGAATATATGTTACAATGGCCCTGGTCCCACTGCAGTGCCCCATTTCCATAGTGACAATCAAACGAAAACAATATACGTCAGGGAATAAACAAAATAACATTATTGTAAAATTATTATACTCTGTACAGTATGTCAATGCCTCTTCCATAGCTTAATAAAGAATTTGCAATAGCAACTTAGACTGTTTTATGAAGATGCCGAGCACCGGATTGCTGTCCTAATTAGACAATACAGTAAATTAATCACTGACACTAATTTAAGCCTCAATAGTCATGAGTAAGGTTAAATCCTAACTAAAAATATCAGCTAGCAAAGAATTTTAAGAAAACAATGAGGGACAACTGTTCATTTAGCCTGTTTTGAGCAGGTGTGGTATGGAAGGTAGATAGTAACTAAGTCGACAGTGTCTAGGTCGACCACTATTGGTCGACAGTAACTAGGTCGACAGGGTCTTTATGTCGACATAGTCTAGGTCTATAGGTCAAAAGGTTGACTTGAGTTTCTTATGTTTTTTTGGTGTCGCTTTCTTCATAGAGTGACCGGGAACCCCAATTAGTGCACCGTGTCCCTTCGCATAGCTCGCTTCGCTCGCCATGCTTCAGGCAAGGCAGATTACCGTTCCAATCGTAGTCCACGTGGATCGTTAAGTATGAAAAGGTTCAAAGAAAGAAAAAAATCGTGAAAAACTCATGTCAACCTTTTGACCTGTCGACCTAGAACATGTCGACATAGAGACCCTGTTAACCTAGCAACCCTGTCGACCTAGTTACTGTCGACCAATAGTGGTCGACCTAGATAGTGTCGACCTAGTTACTGTCGACCTAGAGACCAGATCCCAAATTTGGATTCTTTTTGCAACAGAGTTTTAGCTCTATTGCCCCATCCGTAGGATGGTGGAACCCAATCAATCATTTTATATTTCAATCTACAGTAGCAAAGATGAGTCCACATTCCTTAAAATGTTTGGCAACTGACTGATCATTTATTTTACTCTCAAGAACTTGCCTTATGGCAGATATATGTAAGGCTGTCATAAATTGTATTGTGGTCTTCTCCACGGAAAGGAGACCACATGGACATTTGATGTAGAATATCACTAATTTTGTTGTGCAAACGAGGGGATACAAGATCTTACATTTGTTTGCTCGTCCAGGGATGGGTTAAACTATCTCCCATGCCCAAACAGCTACAGTTGACACAATCTGTACATTTAAAATTACCCCGTCCATCTACTTGTATACTTGGGAGATCAGGTTTTAGGCTTGTCACATCATTATGTACTAACTACTAATTAATCTTTAATGTTTTTTGCCTCTTCTATATCCAATTAACAATTACTTGTTTTGTAAGGCTGGTAGGACAAATTAACTAGGGGCCAAAGATTTTTCACGGAATCATTTACATTATCACTCCCACGGGGAGATGTACTGTATCAAAGCTCGGAGAGAGATAATGTGGAGAGAAATAAAGGGTGGGATGTGCTAACCTCTCCCGCTGCGGTATTAGGGTTATCTCTGCGCTCCCGGTGTTTACTCCTCGTTAGTTGTTTTCCTCCTGCTGCCCGGCGCTCCCCAATGCTCCCTGTAATTTCCGCGTCACACTGGTCGTCCATCACTGTAGTCTGCCATATCACCGCCGTGGCCACTGATCCCTCCACAGCGGTTGTTCAACGCTGCGCTCCCCCTGTCAGTGAGTCGCGCATGCACAGTAGTCGCAGTAGTAGGAAGCAGAGACTACTGCGCATGTGCGACTCACTGACAGGGGGAGCGCAGCGCTGAACAACCGCTGTGGAGGGATCAGTGGCCACGGCGGTGATTATGGCAGACCGCAGTGACGACCAGTGTGACGCGTAAACTACAGGGAGCATTGGGGAGCGCCGGGCAGCAGAAGGAAAACAACTAACGAGGAGTAAACACCGGGAGCACAGAGATAACCCTAATACCGCCGTGGGAGAGGTTAGTACATCCCGCCCAAAGAACCAGTCGGCTTTTTACTGTCATTTTCTGTTGATTATGTAATTATATAACCATACGTATAGACAGTATAAATACACACCTTTAATCAAATCAGAAGCAAAAAAACAGCAGTTGAGGGATCATATCGATTACATTTTTGGGGGTTTTGTTTTTTGAGTTGATATCTATGGTTATAGATCACAGTGGATATAAATAACATACAGTCTGCCAGTCACTTGATACATTGGATGTTACTAAACTATACTGTGATTGACTAAGGTATGAGAGAGACTTGTTGGGAGATGAGTGCTCTGTCCCTTTCAGTGACCCCGGCTGGTCACCTTTACCATAAATGGCCACTGGTGTAGCCGCTTTTTAGCTGCTTTTAGCAGAATTTGCAGTCCTTTTGCTCACATGCTGGGGGCTGCCCATCACAGGGCAAGGCCGCCCAACATACTGATTGCTGCACCCCCTCTGAGACCATGTTGAAATTGCGACCACTGACATCTTTTTGATCAGAGCTGCTGTGTGTGACGTCATGCAGCAGCTCCGATCATGCCCATCCCACAACCCTTGTCTTCCCCACCACACCTCCCTTTCACTAATGCTGCCCCCGCAAAGCTCAGTTTCCGCATAGGAAATAAAGCGTTGCCACCCCCCTCCTGCCCCGCAAACACATCTGCCTGAATGACAGGCAGAGGCGCTCGCATTAACTGCAGGGACGGGCCATGCGCATGTGCCTGCATCATCATTGTATTTATTGCGGTTGGATCGTGAGTTGCACATTATATCACATTTTATCACACGGTAGTGCCCTTATTCGCATTATGCCACATGATAGTGGGCCGATTGGCTGCTAGTGCATGAGCTCCAATTAGCTTGTGGCCTGCATCAGATTGTGAACCAGTGACTGGGACAGAACACAGACAGGGTGGGGGTGACACAGTAACTGGGATAGAACACAGATAGATGGGTGACACAGTGACTGGGACAGAACACAGAGGGGGTATGTGTCACACGATGTCTAAGACAGAACACAGAGGGGGATGACACGGTGACAGGACACGGGTGGGTGACACAGTGACAGGACAGGGGGTGACACAGTGACAGGACATGGGGGAGTAACACAGTGACAGGACACAGGGGTAGGTGACACAGTGACAGAACACACAGGAGGGTTGTGACACAATGCCAGAAAATGGGGGGGGGGTGTGACACAGTGACAGGACATGGGGGGGTGACACAGTGACAGGACACGTGGGTGGTGAGTGGTGACACAGAGACAGGACACGTGGGAATGACAGTGAAAGGACATGGGGGGGTGACACGGGATGCAGTCAGTTTATCTCCAATCAAAATCCCGACGTTCAAAATCCCGACACCAATTGACCGATGGTCAAAATCCCGACAAGGTCAAAATACCGACATGGATAAAATACCGACATTTAAACTACAGACAAGGTCAAAATACCGACAGGTCAAAATACTGACAAGAGTTTTTCATGATTTTTTTCATTGAAACCGACTTGTTCATACTTTACCATCCCAGTGGACCTGGAGGGGGAATATAATAGTGTGCCGAGCGCAGCGAGGCACCGTGCCCGAAGCATGGCGAGCGCAGCGAGCCATGCGAGGGGATGCGGTACACTTTATATGGTGTCCATGTTGACTTATGTCGACATACACAAAAAAAATGCATGTCGGTATTTTGACCTGTCGGCATTTTACATGTCGGTATTTTGACCTTGTCGGTATTTTGTCCATGTCAGGATTTTGACCTTGTCGGGATTTTGACCATCGGTCAATTGGTGTCGGGATTTTGAACGTCAGGATTTTGATTGGAGGTATTGCATACCGATCCCGGTGACACAGTGAGTGGACACGGGGGTGATACAGTGATTAGACATGGGGGGGTGATATAGTGACAGGACATGGGGGGGTGACAGAGTGACAGAACACAGGGAGGGGGTGATACAGTGACTTTGGCAGAACACTGTGTGTGAGGAGAGACACAAGGCTGGGATAGAACAGAGAGGAAGGGGGGGGGTGACACAGTAAGAAGATGGGCGGTGACCCGTTCCCCTCACGATTACCAATGGGTCCCATGAGTCCTCACCTCCCAGAATCCAAATGGCTCTGCTGCTATTGCGTCATATTCTGGTGCATGCTGGAGAACACAGATGCCACAGACTGGAGTGGTAACTGCCACGTATCGCGAGATTTCTGGGTGTTGTTCCCCCGTTCCCTCCCTGCTGAGTGACCTCACCTGCTGCGCAGTACTCTGAGCCATGACTGCTAGCTTGGGATGCCACGTTTCGTGCTCTGGCGCTGCCTGTCTGTGCACTCGGTGGCCACAATGCTGCCTTGCATAGCTGACGTTCACAAAAGCGCATTATCTCTAGTGCACTGACACTCGCAGCTGTGAGGATTCTGGGGGCTTCCTGGCAGCAGGGGAGAGGCCGGCCACAGCAACAACATGAGGTGCTGTGGAGTGAGAGGTGGTGGAGTTTGCTGCTATCTTGCTGGGTGGCCTGGCCTGCTGTTCTTTTACTGGTGGAGAGGTGACCACTTTATTGTTTTGAATAAACTGTATGCCGCACCATATCCACATAGCTGCCGGCACTGCTGCCTGTGTAACAGCAACAGTCATGTACAGAAGCAGGGATGCAAAGCAGCCAGAGTGCCTCTCCAGTCTGCTGCCTACCTGCTCTGCATCCCTTTGCTGAGCGGGTAGCGCCGGCACTGGATAAACCCCAGAATGATCAGTCTGTGACAACAGCGTCACTAGGGAGGGAAACCTAAGAATGATCAGTCGGTGACATCAGTATCGCTAGGGAGCTAATTTCCATTGTGTTCCTCATCTTTCCCATCAGTGCGGCGCACGTGTGCACATCACACCTACAGTGCAGGGCTCACTCAATGTCAGCTGGGGCAAGTGCAAAGCATATTAGGTTTGACATGAACATACTACAACAATTAGGTTATATAGGGATGTAGTTATGTGACCGGTCACAACACCTCCCCCCTGAGAATCCAGACAGTCGGCATGCCAACTAGCAGGAACTATTCCCACTCAAGGGCAGAGAGCCTGCAGGGGTCTTGTTGGGCTCACCCCTCCCCCCCTTCCCCCACGCCGGCATTCCGCTTCCAGGATCCTGGCAGAGGTATGCTGACTGGCGGTCTCCTGACCGGCGGTCATGCATACCCAACCCGTTATAAAATCATTATTCTGTTTAATGTTATTGACAAATCAACAAATTTGTTAATACATTTATACTGAATTGGGATTAAATAGCTATTATTCACATATCCGATCAATTAAAGAAAAAACTATTTTGGCACACTTTTGGCAAAAATATTTGCCAGTAAAGTAGTTAAAAATGATTTAGAGTCTTGCAAAACTGTGTGAGCTATCATTTATTTTAGCGGTTCTAATATGTTGCTATGGATTGAAATAAATGAAATACGGCATCATCTTGATAAATAAAATATCACATACCTGAGCATTGTGTTGATGTTACAGCCCCATGCTGTGTGTACATACCATGTTCAGACTGTTTTCTTCTGCATGATGCTGACACATTACCTGCTACACTGCAGAGCCATCTTGTTGTTTTATTCTCTGTTGATTATGTATGTGTATAAATAAATGTATAAAGAGTATAAATATTATATATTCCATAAACAAGAAAACCTTATGGTTTCTCAAGTCCAATTAAGGCTTCTTACACATGATCTGAAATTTCATAAAACTACAGAATCTCTGCCACCCAAACGTGAATAAGCAAATAAATTCTTATTATTAAGCCAAACACCTTAACGGAATGGAAGTGTTCCTAGCTCAATCCAGATATGGGATGCCATCACACCCTGGTGGGGATGCATCATTCATCGCATTTTCAATGCGATGCATTCTGCCACTCACCATACTGTATGCATATCAGCGTTTACTAATGTTGTATGCATGAACAGCTCTTGCGGTAAGAGCTGTCCTTTGTGATGTGTGGGCTTCTTGGCTTGTGATCTGGGAACCCATCTGCGCATGCGTCTAGTTATGCATCTAGTGTCTCAGGCGGTGCTGGGAGTGATCCATAGGCTTCTATAGGACAAAAACTGTCATTCATATAAATTAGAGATGTGCACCAGAATTTTTTTGTGTTTTGTGTTTTGGATTCGGTTCCGCGGCCGTGTTTTGGATTCGGACGCGTTTTGGCAAAGCCTCCCTGAAAATTTTTTGTCGGATTCAGGTGTGTTTTGGATTTGGGTGTTTTCTTTCAAAAACCCCTCAACAGACAGCTTAAATCATAGAATTTGGGGGTAATTCTGATCCTATAGTATTATTAACCTCAATAACCACAATTTCCACTCATTACCAGTCTATTCTAAACACCTCACAATACTATTTTTAGTCCTGAAATTTGCACCAAGGTCGCTGGATGACTAAGCTAAGCGACCCAAGAGGGCGGCACAAACACCTGGCCCATCTAGGAGTGGCACTGCAGTGTCAGACAGGATGGCACTTAAAAAAATTGGCCCCAAACAGCATATGATGCAAAGAAAAGAGAAAAAGAGGTGCACTGTGGTCGCTGGACGGCTAAGCTAAGCGACACAAACACCTCAATATCACAGGAATTATTCATTCTAATCAATGGTATTATTGGTCCAAATCACTGGAAGAAAATGACAAAATCACTGGAATTATTTGGCAAGATCACTGTAATTAATAATTATAAATCACTGATATTAATTGGTAAAATCTCGCTATCGCCTGCCTAGTGAAGTGGAATCTAGATGGGATTTTGTTCCGGGGACACAATAAAATCCCACTGCACTAATGGCGGAAAACAGGCACATGTCTAACAGCGCACTGATTATACTGAGAACTGATTATACTGATCACTGATGATACTACGGAGAACTGACACTGAGCAGCGAGAACAGCACTGGACTATTGTACTGTAGTATACTGGTCACCAAAATGCAGCACTGAGACTGCGCACAGATATTAAGCAATGATTAGGATACTAGAAGTGACACAGAGCTGCAAGATACTAGAGATGTGCACCGGAAATTTTTCGGGTTTTGTGTTTTGGTTTTGGATTCGGTTACGCGGCCGTGTTTTGGATTCGGACGCATTTTGCCAAAACCTCCCTGAAAATTTTTTGTCGGATTCGGGTGTGTTTTCGATTCGGGTGTTTTTTTTACAAAAAACCCTCAAAAACAGCTTAAATCATAGAATTTGGGGGTAATTTTGATCCCATAGTATTATTAACCTCAATAACCATAATTTACACTCATTTTCAGTCTATTCTGAACACCTCACACCTCACAATATTATTTTTAGTCGTAAAATTTGCACCGAGGTCGCTGGATGGCTAAGCTAAGCGACACAAGTGGCCGACACAAACACCTTGCCCATCTAGGAGTGGCACTGCAGTGTCAGGCAGGATGGCACTTCAAAAAAATAGTCCCCAAACAGCACATGATGCAAAGAAAAAAAGAGGCGCACCAAGGTCGCTGTGTGACTAAGCTAAGCGACACAAGTGGCCGACACAAACACCTGACCCATCTAGGAGTGGCACTGCAGTGTCAGACAGGATGGCACTTCAAAAAAATAGTCCCCAAACAGCACATGATGCAAAGAAAAAAAGAGGCGCACCAAGGTCGCTGTGTGACTAAGCTAAGCGACACAAGTGGCCGACACAAACACCTGGCCCATCTAGGAGTGGCACTGCAGTGTCAGACAGGATGGCACTTCAAAAAAATAGTCCCCAAACAGCACATGATGCAAAGAAAAAAAGAGGTGCAATGAGGTAGCTGTGTGACTAAGCTAAGCGACACAAGTGGCCGACACAAACACCTGGCCCATCTAGGAGTGGCACTGCAGTGTCAGACAGGATGGCACTTCAAAAAAATAGTCCCCAAACAGCACATGATGCAAAGAAAAAAAGAGGCGCACCAAGGTCGCTCTGTGACTAAGCTAAGCGACACAAGTGGCCGACACAAACACCTGTCCCATCTAGGAGTGGCACTGCAGTGTCAGACAGGATGGCAGATTTAAAAAATAGTCCCCAACAGCACATGATGCAAAGAAAAAAAGAGGTGCAATGAGGTAGCTGTGTGACTAAGCTAAGCGACCCAAGTGGCTGACACAAACACCTGGCCCATCTAGGAGTGGCACTGCAGTTTTCTAGCGAGAGGATGAGTGCTTCCATCCTCATGTGAATCTGAACCACTAGCCATGAACATAGGTCAAGGCCTCAGCCGTTCCTTGCCACTCCGTGTCGTAAATGGCATATTGGCAAGTTTACGCTTCTCATCAGATGCTTTTAATTTTGATTTTTGGGTCATTTAACTGAACTTTTGTTTTTTGGATTTTACATGCTCTCTACTATGACATTGGGCATCGGCCTTGGCAGACGACGTTGATGGCATTTCATCATCTCGGCCATGACTAGTGGCAGCAGCTTCAGCACGAGGTGGAAGTGGATCTTGATCTTTCCCTATTTTAACCTCCACATTTTTGTTCTCCATTTTTTAATGTGTGGAATTATATGCTAGTATACTATCAATAGCAATGGCCTACTACTATATATACTGCGCACAACTGAAATGCACCACAGGTATGGATGGATAGTATACTTGACGACACAGAGGTAGGTAGAGCAGTGGCCATCCGTACCGTACTGCTATATATACTGGTGGTCACTGTCAGCAAACTGCAAAACTAAAATGCACCACAGGTATAGAATCTAGATGGATAGTATACTTGATGACACAGAGTTAGGTAGAGCAGTGGCCTTCCGTACCGTACTGCTATATATACTGGTGGTCACTGTCAGCAAACTGCAAAACTAAAATGCACCACAGGTATAGAATCTAGATGGATAGTATACTTGATGACACAGAGGTAGGTAGAACAGTGGCCTTCCGTACCGTACTGCTATATATACTGGTGGTCACTGTAAGCAAACTGCAAAACTAAAATGCACCACAGGTATAGAATCTAGATGGATAGTATACTTGACGACACAGAGGTAGGTAGAGCAGTGGCCTTCCGTACCGTACTGCTATATATACAGGTGGTCACTGTCAGCAAACTGCAAAACTAAAATGCACCACAGGTATAGAATCTAGATGGATAGTATACTTGACGACACAGAGGTAGGTAGAGCAGTGGCCTTCCGTACCGTACTGCTATATATACTGGTGGTCACTGTCAGCAAACTGCAAAACTAAAATGCACCACAGGTATAGAATCTAGATGGATAGTATACTTGACGACACAGAGGTAGGTAGAGCAGTGGCCTTCCGTACCGTACTGCTATATATACTGGTGGTCACTGGTCAGCAAAACTCTGCACTGTAGAGCAGTGGCCTTCCATACTGTACTCCTATATAATATACTGGTGGTCCCCAGTACCCACAATAAAGCAGTGTGAGCACAGGTATATGCAGCACACTGAGCACAGATATGGAGCGTTTTTCAGGCAGAAAACGTATACTGGTGGTCACTGGTCAGCAAAACTCTGCACTGTACTCCTCCTATATAATATACTGGTGGCCCCCAGAACCCACAATAAAGCAGTGTGAGCACAGATATATGCGCGTTTTTCAGGCAGACAACGTATACTGGTGGTCACTGGTCAGCAAAACTCTGCACTGTACTCCTCCTATATAATACTGCTGGTCCCCAGTCCCTACAATAAAGCAGTGTGAGCACAGATATATGCAGCACACTGAGCACAGATATGGAGCATTTTTCAGGCAGACAATGTATACTGGTGGTCACTGGTCAGCAAAACTCTGCACTGTACTCCTCCTATATAATACTGCTGGTCCCCAGTCTCCACAATAAAGCAGTGTGAGCACAGATATATGCAGCACACTGAGCACAGATATGGAGCGTTTTTCAGGCAGAGAACGGATAAAACTGGTGGTCACTGATCAGCAAAACTCTGCACGGTACTCCTCCTATATAATACAGCTGCTCCCCAGTCCCCACAATTAAGCAATAAGCACAAATGGAGAGGACGCCAGCCACGTCCTCTCCCTAACATTTCCAATGCACGAGTGAAAATGGCGGCGACGCGCGGCTCCTTATTAGAATCCGAATCTCGTAAGAATCCGACAGTGGGATGATGACGTTCGGGCGCGCTCGGGTTAACCTCGGACCCGTGTAAAATGGGTGAAGTTTGGGGGGGTTCGGTTTCCGAGGAACCGAACCCGCTCATCACTACAAGATACAGCAATGGCCTACTGTACTGTACTATGGGGGTCATTCCGAGTTGTTCGCTCGCTAGCTGCTTTTAGCAGAATTGCACATGCTAGGCCGCTACCCTCTGGGAGTGTATCTTAGCTTAGCAGAATAGCGAACGAAAGATTAGCAGAATTGCAAATAGAAAATTCTAAGCAGTTTCTGAGTAGCTCCAGACCTACTCACATATTGCGATCAGCTCAGGCCGTTTCGTTCCTGGTTTGACGTCACACACGCCCAGCATTCGGCCAGCCACTCCCCCGTTTCTTCAGACACTCCCGTGTTTTTCCCTGACACGCCTGCGTTTTTCCGCACACTCCCTGAAAATGGCCAGTTTCCGCCCAGAAACACCCACTTCCTGTCAATCACACTCCGAACACTTCAACGATGAAAAGTCTTCATTCGGATGTGAGTAAATCTACTAAGTTTTGTGCTAAAATACTTAGCGCATGCGCACTGCGTACCATACGCATGCACATTTTTGCCTTAATCGCTCCGTTGCGAAAATCGGCAATGAGCGAACAACTCGGTATGACCCCCTATATGTATACTGCTGGTCACCAAAATGCTGCACAGTCCTACTATATACTGCTCACAATAATGCAGCACAGAGATAGTATACTTGACACAGAGCTGCAAGATACAGCAATGGCCTACTGTACTGTACTACTATAATTATATACTGGTGGTACCCAGTCCCCATAATGCAGCACACTGAGCACAAATATTTGCAGCACACTGAGCACAGATATGGAGCGTTTTCAGGCAGAGAACGTAGATATTTTCTGCACACTGAGCACAGATATTTGCAGCACACTGAGCACAGATATTTGCAGCACACTGAGCACAGATTACGGAGCTTTTCAGGGAGAGAACGCAGCCACGTCCTCTCCTTTCAATCTCCAATGCACAAGTGAAAATGGCGGCGACGCGCAGCTCTTTATATAGAATACGAATCTCGCGAGAATCCGACAGCGGGATGATGACGTTCGGGCGCGTTCAGGTTAACCGAGCAAGGCGGGAAGATCCGAGGCTGCCTCGGAACCGTGCAAAATAGGTGAAGTTCGGGGGGGTTCAGATCTCGGAGAACCGAACCCGCTCATCTCTAATATAAATTGATTAAATCCATGATTTATCCAATTTGTCTTAACCACACATTTTGTCCATTTTCCAGTGTTTGCCAGATCTGGCTGGTTGGAATGAAAATCTGGTAATGGATGAGAGCAAATGACAATTGATCATTTGCTTTCATCCATTACTAGATATTCATTCCAACTAGCCTGGTCTAGGGGTAGCCTTCCAGCATCAATGATTACAACTCATCAGTGGTTGATGGGCGATCAGGTCCAGCTGTCACGTCTGGCAGGGTTTGAGGATCCGGCAGCTGAGATTTGCCCGAGGAGGTAGCAGGCTGTGAATGAACCAGATGAGGGGGCTGGATATAGTTCCTTCGCATGGGACACGGAACAATGAAGAATGTAGGCGGGGTTTGAGAGTCAATGGAAAGTATTTATTATGTACAGAGCTGAGGTAGGGAACTGAGGCTAAAGCACAATGGTTAAAGACGTGGCTGGAGGTGAAGAACTGCGGACTGTGATTTGAAAGACGAGACTGTAGATGATGAACTGTGGATGGTAGGTGAAAACGTGGCTGGAAACAAGGACTGTGGACTGTGGTTTGGAAAACGAGGCTTGAAGATAATAATCTGCAGGCTGTGGTCAGTGGTACAAAGGCGTGGCTGGTGAAGGAGATCTGTGGAGTGTGGCTTGAAAGATGAGGCAGAAGACCCGGGGCCGACTGTGCCCAAAGAGTCTTACTGGACCGGGTTTTCCAGGAGCACTTCTACAGGCAGTAGCAGGCAAGAAACGGCAGGGCTGCAGCAGCAACAGAGAGCCGACCAAGCAGGATCAGGAGGAATCCCGGAAGCACAGGCTAAAGCATCTACAACAGGGTTGTAACTTGAAGCACTGGCATCCCTGTCCTAAACCAGCCCCCTTATTTAGGGAGAGCTTCCCCTGGATTGGCTGGAAGAAACAGGAAACAGGAACTATGCTTAAAACTTGGTCTCCAACATGGCGGCGCCCAGTAATGCAGACCTTTTTGCAAAGCCACATTGCTCACTGCCCCTGATCTCCAAGCAACGGTTCAGCAAGAGCGACCCGCTGTAGCGGCGTCCCGCCGCCACGAGCGGACCCCTTCACCTCTGCTACTGCTGCCCACGGATCCGGCGCAGCAGCCCACCTCCGCCGCTGCCCGCACAACGCCAAGGAAGCCAGCCCCGTGGCCCCAGCGTACCGGTAAGACTCCGGACGCTGACAGTACCCCCCCTTTTGCGGGTGGACTCCGGACACCTATGTGGTTTACTTGGAAACTTGGCATGAAATGTCCGAAGAAGTCTTGGAGCATGGACATCCTCTGCATCTACCCAAGATCTCTCCTCTGGCCCATACCCTTTCCAATCGACAAGGTACTGGATGCGACCATAACGTCTGCGAGAATCGAGGATCTTGTAAATCTCAAATTCATCTCAATTTGCTGATTGGATCTTGGGGGTCATTCCGAGTTGTTCGCTCGTTTTTTTTTTGTCGCAACGGAGCGAATAGTCGCTAATGCGCATGCGCAATGTCCGCAGTGCGGCTGCGCCAAGTAAATTTGCTATGCAGTTAGGAATTTTACTCACGGCATTACAAGGTTTTTTCTTCGATCTGGTGATTGTAATGTGATTGACAGGAAGTGGGTGTTTCTGGGCGGAAACTGGCCGTTTTATGGGAGTGTTTGAAAAAACGCTACCGTTTCTGGGAAAAACGCGGGAGTGGCTGGAGAAATGGAAGAGTGTCTGGGCGAACGCTGGGTGTGTTTGTGATGTCAAACCAGGAACGACAAGCACTGAACTGATCGCAGATGCCGAGTAAGTCTGGAGCTACTCAGAAACTGCCAAGAAGTGTCTATTCGCAATTCTGCTAATCTTTCGTTCGCAATTTTAATATGCTAAGATTCACTCCCAGTAGGCGGCGGCTTAGCGTGTGCGAAGCTGCTAAAAGCAGCTTGTGAGCGAACAACTCGGAATGACCCCCCTTGGGTGATTTAGGCAGAGCGGCTCTGAACCGATTAAGTACCAGTGGTTTTAAGAGAGAAATATGAAATGCATTAGGAATTCTTAACTGCGGAGGTAATTTCACTTTGTAAGCCACAGGATTCAACACTCTTTCGATTGGGTAAGGCCCAATAAATCTGGGAGCAAACTTTTTTGTAGGAACCTTTAATCTTAGGTTAGGTGTGGAAACCCAAACCCGATCTCCTACCTTAAGGCTTGGTACAGCTTTTCGTTTCAGATCTGCATAGGTCTTATATCTCTTGGATGTCTTGAGCAAAGTCTTGTGAACTTGTCTCCAGGCTTCAGTAAATTGACGAAGTGTTGACTCTGCGGCCGGAACCTCGAGCATAGGCAGAAGTTGGAAGTCAGGAACTCTTGGATGGTAACCATAATTAATGAAGAATGGAGAAGATTTTGTGGCAGAGTGATAAAGATTGTTATGGGCAAATTCTGCGAACGGGAGGAAGTCCAGCCAGTCGTCCTGTGAGGAGGACATGAATAAACGCAGAAAAGTCTCCAGATCCTGGTTCACTCTCTCTGTTTGACCATCCGTTTGAGGATGATATCCTGAGGAGAAGTTTAATTTCACGCCAAGAGCAGAACATAGGGATCTCCAAAACCTGGCCACAAATTGAGGACCTCTATCAGACACGATCTCATGGGGTAGACCATGGAGTCGAAAGATCTCTGCTATAAACAATTTTGCCAACTGGGATGCAGATGGAAGATTAGCCAGAGGAACAAAGTGTGCCATTTTAGAGAATCAGTCAACTATGACCCATACGGTGTTCCGCCCACCAGACATAGGTAAATCTGTAATAAAGTCCATAGAAATATGCGTCCATGGTCTTAGTGGTACCGGCAAAGGATGGAGTAACCCGGCTGGTGGACCTTTGGGACGTTTATGCTGGGCACATTTTGGACAGGCAGCTACGAATTCCTGAACGTCAGTCCTGAGATGAGGCCACCAGTAGGAGCGTTGAATGAATTTAAGTGTCTTATGACCGCCCGCATGGCCCATGAAGGAGGAGGAGTGAGCTCATGTAAGAAGTTTTTTGCGAAGATTTGGTGCAACAAAGATCTTCCCTGGAGGAGGAAGTGGAGAGGTATTAGTTGCAGAAAAAGAGGTGGATTCCAGGATAAATTGCTCTTTTGAACGGTCAGAGGGTTCTTCTGAACTTAGGGAGCGAGATAATGCATCTGCCTTTTTGTTGAGGGAACCTGGTCTGTAACTGAGTTTAAAATTAAAACGGGTAAAGAAAAGTGCCCATCTTGCTTGGCGTGGGTTCAGACATCGGGCTGACTGTAGATACAGGAGGTTCTTGTGATCCGTGGTCACCGAAATTGGATGCTGAGCTCCCTCCAACAAATACAGCCACTCCTCAAAGGCCAACTTAATTGCCAGTAATTCCTGTTCCCCAATAGCGTAATTCTGTTCAGCGGGGGAGAATCTTCGCGAGAAGAATGCACAAGGATGGACCTTCTTGTCCTCGAAAAGCTGGGATAATACTGCTCCTACTCCTACAGTAGAGGCATCAACCTCCACCAAGAACGGACGGCTGAGATCGGGTTGTCGAAGAACTGGAGCAGTCATGAAGGCCTCCTTTAAAGATGAAAAAGCTTCCAAAGCCTCCTGAGACCACTTGGCAGGATCAGCTCCCTTCCTAGTTAATGCGGTTATAGGAGCTATGACAGAAGAATAATTTTGAATGAATCTTCGGTAGAAGTTAGCAAACCCCAGGAAACGTTGAATTCCTTTAAGGGTAGCTGGAAGTGCCCAATCCTGAATCGCCTGGACTTTAGCAGGGTCCATCTGTAACCTCTGCCCTGAAAGAATGTAACCGAGGAATGGAATCGTGGGTACTTCAAAGGTGCACTTCTCTAACTTAAAGAATAACTGATTCCTTCGTAAACGAGTTAACACTTCTTTGACTTGTTCCCGGTGGGTCTTCAGATCCCTAGAAAAAATGAGGATGTCATCCAGATACACTACCAAGCAGTCATAGAGGAGATCTCTGAAGATTTCGTTAACGAACTCTTGAAAGACGACTGGGGCGTTGCATAGGCCAAAAGGCATTACCAGGTATTCGTAATGGCCGTCGCGGGTATTAAATGCCGTCTTCCATTCGTCCCCATGGCGAATACGTATAAGATTGTAGGCCCCCCATAAGTCCAGCTTAGTAAATACAGTAGCTCCTTTAACACGGTCGAACAGTTCTGGAATCAGAGGTAACGGATATCTGTTCTTAATTGTTATGTCATTGAGGCCTCTATAGTCAATACAGGGCCGCAACCCCCCATCCTTCTTTTTGACGAAGAAAAACCCTGCTCCGGCCGGAGATGTAGAAGACCTGATGAACCCTTTCTCCAAGTTCTCCCGGATATACTCCGACATGGCCTGTGTCTCGGGAAGTGAGAGAGGGTAAATTCGACCTCGGGGAGGAGTCTTACCGGGTACTAGCTCAATGGGACAATCCCAAGTACGATGCGGAGGCAAGGTGTCCGCCCCATGCTTACTGAAAACATCTTGAAAAGATTGGTACTCCACAGGAAGGCTGGAAGGGTTGGAAGAACAGAGAGGTCTAACTGAAGGTAAACAGTCCTGAAAGCAGTCTTGTCCCCAAGAGAGAACATCCATAGTTTGCCAATCTATGTGGGGATTGTGTCTGATTAACCATGGAAACCCTAGGATTAGTTCATGAGAGGCTTTAGGAATTACAAGGAAAGAATTTTTTTCTAAATGGAGAACTCCGACCTTCATCTTGAGAGGAATAGTACGAAAGGATATAATACCCTCTGGGATATAACTTCCATCCACTGCGGTAACCGAAATGGTACGATCCAAAGGAACCGTTTGTATTCCAGATCGTTTGACCAGAGCTGATGCAATGAAGCTTTCGGCGGCTCCGGAGTCGAGTAGTGCAGGGATGAGAAGAGAAGAAGAAGGGAGCTCCAATTGGGTTAACAGGACAGACTCTTTCTTGGTATGTAATTCTGAGAATTCTCCTAGCTTGACCTCTACAGCACAAACTAGGAGCGGGCGTTTCCTGGACGTAGACTGCAAGTTTTAACAAAGTGATCAGATGCACCACAATACAGGCAGAGGTTCCCTTGTCGCCATCTCTGACGTTCTTCATTGGAGAGGTGGGAGCGATTAATCTGCATGGGTTATTCCACAGTTGGTGATGATGGTGTTGGTGGAAGAACAACTCTAGGCTTAGGGCGATCTGACCGCAACCTCTCCATACAGCGTTCTCTGTACCTCAGATCTAACGATATTGCATAAAGAAATTAGTTTATCCAACTTATCAGGTACGTCCTGAGTTGCGAGGTCATCTTTGATCTTTTTGGAGAGACCGCTCCAGAAAGCTGCAATGAGAGCCTCATTCGTTCCAGTTCAGTTCTGAGGAAAGGGTGCAAAACTGGATCACGTACTGACTGACCGTACGCGTGCCCTGACGCAGGCGCAGGATCTCCAATGAGGCGGCAGAAGTCCTGCCTGGTTCGTCGAAGATTCTTCGAAAGGTGGCCATGAATTCTGGATAGTTAGATAAGATGGGATCCATCCTTTCCCACAAACGTGAAGCCCATTCCAACGCTTGCCCGGTAAGTAAAGAAATTATATAGGCTACTTTGGTTCGTGCTGATGGCAAGTTGGCCGACTGTAGTTCGAACTGGATTTCGCACTAGTTAAGAAACCCGCGGCATTGTTTTGGATTCCCATCAAATTTACTGGGAGGTGGCAAATGCAAACGTGGAAGTGGTACTGGTACAGGAGGAAGCAGGACCGGAGGCGCCAATGTAGGAGCAGCTGTAGATACTTGAGGTGCCGTCATGGCAACACAGAGAGAATCGAGACGTTCGGACACACTCTGCATGAACTGCACGATTTGAGATTGTGTGGCCTCCTGCTTACTTAAGCGAGACCAGATATCTGCAGTTGAATCCCCTCCTGAGGCCTGATCACCCGTCGAATCCATTGGGCCAGTGCTTACTGTCACGTCTGGCAGGGTTTGAGGATCCGGCAGCTGAGATTTGCCCGAGGAGGTAGCAGGCTGTGAATGAACCAGATGAGGGGGCTGGATATAGTTCCTTCGCATGGGACACGGAGCAATGAAGAACGTAGGCGGGGTTTGAGAGTTAATGGAAAGTATTTATTATGTACAGAGCTGAGGTAGGGAACTGAGGCTGAAGCACAATGGTTAAAGACGTGGCTGGAGGTGAAGAACTGCGGACTGTGATTTGAAAGATGAGACTGTAGATGATGAACTGTGGATGGTAGTTGAAAACGTGGCTGGAAACAAGGACTGTGGACTGTGGTTTGGAAAACGAGGCTTGAAGATAATAATCTGCAGGCTGTGGTCAGTGGTACAAAGGCGTGGCTGGTGAAGGAGATCTGTGGAGTGTGGCTTGAAAGACGAGGCAGAAGACCCGGGGCCGACTGTGCCCAAAGAGTCTTACTGGACCGGGTTTTCCAGGAGCACTTCCACAGGCAGTAGCAGGCAAGAAACGGCAGGGCTGCAGCAGCAACAGAGAGCCGACCAAGCAGGATCAGGAGGAACCAAGATACAGCAGGAATCCTGGAAGCACAGGCTAAAGCACCTACAACAGGGTTGTAACTTGAAGCACTGGCATCCCTGTCCTAAACCAGCCCCCTTTTATAGGGAGAGCTTCCCCTGGATTGGCTGGAAGAAACAGGAAACAGGAACTATGCTTAAAACTTGGTCTCCAACATGGCGGCGCCCAGTAATGCAGACCTTTTTGCAAAGCCACATTGCTCACTGCCCCTGGTCTCCAAGCAACGGTTCAGCAAGAGCGACCTGCTGTAGCGGCGTCCCGCCGCCACGAGCGGACCTCCTCACCTCCGCTACTGCTGTCCACGGATCCGGCGCAGCAGCCCACCTCCGCCGCTGCCCGCACAACGCCAAGGAAGCCAGCCCCGCGGCCCCAGCGTACCGGTAAGACTCCGGACGCTGACACCAGCTCTACCATTAGGCAGCTTTAAGTGGCTGCCTAGAGGCTCCGGCCCCTGGAGCGCACTACTGAATTCATCTAGCAAACATTGAAGGATGTCTCTGTATGCAGCCTCCTCTTTTTACACTGCACTGATGCTGTGGGTCTAATCAGGTGCAGCTACTGCTGTCAGGCTGTACCACATAGGGGCATTTCAAGAGAGGAGGGGGCCTGTGTGCAGACTCCTGGTGGGCACCCTCCTCTCCATGGCACTGTAGGCTCCGTCATTGTGCCAGAGTCTACTACACATGTGTAGGTCTCCAAAAACATGGCGCCCACCATGATCTGGGGCCAAATTTCATACTGCGCATGCGCAGTGACCATTTTGGGTGAGATTTTTTGCCACGGCTGCTGTAGCTGCAGCGGCTGCAGCACTCATCGCAGGACTCCCGAAAGGTAAGTATTAAAACAACATGGGTGCAGTGTGTGCAGTGTGGGCCCCTCCTGGAGTCAGGGGCCCATGTGAACTGCACACATTAAACCCATGATAAAAACACCAATGTATATAGTGTCTCAGTGCTTCCTCTGTGCCAACATGTGTATTAGCAAGCCATGTGAAGGCACACAAGAGGCAGATGTAACTATGGCTCCTGAAGGGTGCCCCCACGGCTGCTCCTCTTATCCCTGATGCACCTTCTAAAGGCCCCATTACCCCGACTCTCCAGCAGCAAGCAGCACCTGCTACATGTCTGTACCCAGCAGTGTCACTGTAATGCTGCTGCCTGTAAGAGGAACCATGCCAATTACAAGGGAAAACAAGGAAATAACTTTTAGGTCAGTAACCCATGGGGGTTTCTGCTGGGACCACAGACAGTACAGATCTTACAGCCTGTTGGGTGGTTTGCACTTGTAAATAGCATAATAGGGAAAACACAGACACTGGGGCACAATACAGTACGGGATCTGTATGAAATGCCTACAATCAAAATACCGACGGTCAAAATTCCGACAGCAATTGACAGACGGTCAAAATCCCGACAAGGTCAAAATCCCACACGAGGTTTTCATTGTTTTTTGTGTGTATGTTGATATAGGTCGACATGGGCACCATATAAGTGTACCGCGTCCCCTCGCATGAGCGCACTTCGGGGACGGTGAGCTCGGCACACTATTATATTCCCCCTCCAGGTCCACTGGGATGGTAAAGTATGAACAAGTCGGCTTCAATTAAAAAATTCTGAGAAACTTATGTCGACTTTTTGACCTGTCGACATTATAAATGTCTGTATTTTGACCTTATTTTGTATGTAAAATTTCGGGATTTTGATCATGTTGGGATTTTGACCTTTTCGGGATTTTGACCGTCGGTCAATTGCTGTCAGTATTTTGACTGTCGGGATTTTGATTGTCAGTAAATTTACTGCATCCCTACAGTACATATGGAGGAGGGGAGTCAGTAATGAAATTACAGATGGGGGATGCAACATAATTTGCAGGTTAGGGGGTGCCAAGCTTAGGAGATTCCTAGGGTGCAGTGAGACCTTGCACCGGCCCTGTGGACGATGTCAAATAGCTTTGTCAGTGATGGCAGAGAACCAATGGTTCTCCACCATTGATGCTAGAGACACCACTATGTGGTCCCCCCCTGCTTAATGCTGGGTTTAGCTACTCTCCCCAATGGATCCCAAAATCGGCCCTAGGCTCTGATTGGCCAGTGGCTTACTAACCCATAGCACAGGAATGACCATCTTTGGTTGAAACCATCGATGGATAACCTGTGGATGGTTCTATACCATCAAAGTTAACCACTGGTGGTACCATCGATGGTGAACATTGCTGATTAACCCACCAATGGCCATTGTAGCCTGGTTCCATGTAGCCCCACCCCCTCAGTCCTGTGTAGCTCTGGCCCCTTTTCAGTCCCTGAACACTGAAGTGGTCACAAGGGGGTGGGAGGAGGCTTCAAGCCTTCTGGCGCCCCTGCCTTTCATGCTGCTTTACAGGTGCAGCAGCAGCTGACCGCAACAATGAACACAAGCAGGGATTCAGAGCAGGGAGAGCACCTTTCCAGCCTGGCACCTACCTGCTTTGCATAATTTGCTGAGCAGGCCCTGTGCTGGACTTAAGACATAAACCTCAATGTAATCACTCTGATTCTGTTTTCACCATTCTGTGATGACAGCATCACTCAGTATATAAACCCTACGGTGATTAATCTGTGACATGTAATTATTACAACTGTGCACATTCTGTGACAGAGTTAATATTGAGATAAACCTCACTTTGATCAGTTTGTGACATCAGTGTCACTAGGGAGATAAACCTTACTGTCATTAGTCTGTGGCATCAGCATCACTGGGGAGATAGGGGGTCATTCCGAGTTGTTCGCTCGTTGCCGATTTTCGCTATACTGCGAATAGTCACTTACTGCGCATGCGCAAGGTTCGCAGAGCGCATGCGCTTAGTTATTTTACACAAAAGTTAGGTATTTTACTCACGGCATAACAAAGCTTTTTCATCGCTGTGCTGATCGTAGTGTGATTGACAGGAAGTGGGTGTTTCTGGGCGGAAACTGGACGTTTTACGGGAGTGTGCGGAAAAACGCAGGCGTTCTAGTTGCAAAATGCAGGAGGGGCTGGGGAAACGGGGGAGTGGTTGGGCAAACGCTGGGTGTGTTTGTGACGTCAAGCCAGGAACGAAAAGGACTGAGCTGGTCGCAATGGCTGAGTAAGTCTGGAGCTACTCAGAAACTACTAAGAAATTTCTATCCGCAATTCTGCTAATTTCGTTCGCTATTCTGCTAAGCTAAGATACAGTACCAGAGGGCGGCGGCCTAGCGTGTGCAATGCTGCTAAAAGTAGCTAGTGAGCGAACAACTCGGAATCACCCCCATAATTTTCACTGTGATCAGTCTGTGACATCAGCATCAATAGGAAGCTAATTTCCACTTTGTCCATTCCGCTAATTTCCACTTTGTCTGATATTGTGTCCATCATTCTGTGTCATCAAGTCCCCCATTGCAGAAAAACTGCTCTGTGATCAGTCTGCTACACTGTGAGATGGGGAGTGAGCTACTTGTCTTCAACAAAATCTTCATTCCCTAACCAAGGTGGCCACTGATAGCTATGCCAGTGGCTGGTCACTGGTGTGCACAGAACTCTGCCCACCCACAAAACTGGACACACATTCCCAACAGACATCAGCATCAGTAGGTAAATCATTTCTGATGTGCACATCACAGTTTAAATAAACCCTACTATGATTAGTCTATGACATCAGCAACAGTACGAAAATAATGTTCACTGTGTACATCTCTGTCAATGGAGAAGTAACTTCCCCTGTTATAAGTCTGTGACAACAGCTTTAGAGAGATAATTACCACTATGCCCATTCTGTGAAATCAGAGTCACTATAAACATACTGTACAGTAAACTTCTATGTGATTAGTTTGTGACATCAGCATCACTAGGTAGATACAGCTCACTGTGATCAGACTGTGACATCAGAGTCATTTGAGAGATAACTTCCATTGTGATCAGTCTGTGACATCAGAGTCAATGGGGAGATATCTTTCACTGTGCTCGGTTTGGGACATCAGCGTTACTTACTAGAGATCTAACCCCCACAGCATTCAGTCTTCAACATCATGGTCACTAGTGAAAAACACCCCCACTGTGTGTTAACTCTGTGACAATAGCATCACTAGGATGATAAATCCTACTGTGCTCAGTCTGTGATATAATTGGCACTAGGGAGATAACCCCCTCTGTGATGGGAAGGGGGGGGGGGGGAAGGTGTAGCATGAGGAGGAAATGAGAGAGGGAGATGATAATAAATGCCCCTATTCCTGGGCTGGGGTATCAGGGATATTCAACATGTTGAATTTTCCATATTTGCCAATCCCGACCTAAAAATTGACACGAACTGCAAATTGGGGATTTTTAACATTCCAAAATTCCCATATTTAACGGATCACTGATCAGTGATGGCTGCTGTTTGGCATTTCTGATTGGCGTAACGGATCGGGGAAATGTGTCTCCAATGTATGGAACCCTTGAGAGAGAGAACAACCCATGCATTGCCTGGGGGCAACAGCTAGTACATATTAAAGGGGCAGATTAGATGGGCCAAGAGGTTCTTATCTGGCGTAAAATTCTACATGTAAAACATATTAAATGGGAGAATCATGCTTACATATATGATTTAGGGATATGGGGCCTGATTCATAGTTCTACGCCAATGCTGCCACAGATGCAGTTTTTATTCAGAGGATGTGCAAAAATATGCTAATTAAACAGCTGCTGGGACTTGTGCAGAGACACCCACCAGAGCCTACGAAGCTGCCCCCCAAGAGCACACACATTCGTGTCATCAACGCAGATCTGGAAAATATCGACTCTTCAAATAAGTCTATGGTCACTTCGAGTGGTTGTAGCCACTGAGACGCCGGAGACATGAGTCCTGCAGTTGGCGGCTTATACACTCCCTCACGTTTTTGCCGCCACTTTCTTACCTTCCACAAAAGAGCACCTTCCTGTAAAACATTTGCGGACAAATCCTCACTGCAAGCAAAATCGCAAATCAATCACGGCACTTGTGCATTGCAGCAATGACAAATGCGCATTTCACTGATAATCGCTCAATTATAAAAACATTGGCTTAGAGTACAACTATGGATCAGGCCCACTGTATGAATAAATGTGTGTTACTTCTCTTTCAAGTTATGCTCAGCTGGTTAACAGTTAAACAAACTACAATATTGTATTGTACAAATGGTAAAGAAACAATTAAAATCCACATGTAAAATAAAATTTAGTCATAAAACAGACTGGGACCACTAACTCTTCTAATTTCCACTGAGAAAACAGCATTATATATTGATGGGCACTTAGGCAAAGTATTGTACGCTAACAATTTGCAGGAGGGGAGGTGAATGTTCAGACTGCACCTGCTCCAGATGGAACATCTCTACCTATACTTTACTTTATAAACATTAGACATTTATAATCATAAAAATGTGATAGCTTTCTTTGATTACATATTCAGTTTTCAAGTACTAAAAATGTGCTGTTTATTTATAATCGATTTCTTTTATAGAAATCAATATGGTATTTTACTGTTCTGCTAAATTACCAGATCTACAGTATAATATGGCTCATTCAGCTGTAAGCTTGATTGTGCATAGGGCTGCAATAATAAGTGATACTCCCCACTGGTGCAAGTGAGTCAATAATAAATTATGCTCTAGATAAAAGATTGTGGGGTATATTTACTTAAGGTCGATTTTCAGTTTCAGTCCATTTTGAGGTGACTTTAAGGTAATTTGGTGGTGCATGTGATAATCATGGTACTTACTAAAGTCAAAACTGACTCAAAATCACCAGAAATTCGACTTCACACACAAATAGAACTTCATAGACCATCGGTACTTCCCCAAAGACATCAATAGTTAAAGCTCATTTACTAGCAGTATAAATAGAACCTCAACAGAACCAAAAATCTACCAAAAATCACCATTTTCAATATACCATCAGAAACAGTTCTATTTGATTTTATATAATGTAGAATTGTCTGAAACCTTAATATAATGGAAAAAACACACACACGCACAGCAATGATTTAAAAAAAATCAGGGATATGAAAACTAGCACAGGAATGAAGGTGTTTGTGGGTATTACAGTGCATGCGACCTGTTTTGGCTTTTTTTCGCTACGTAGCGATTAGTCGCAACTCGCAAACTGCGCATGCGCAATGTACGCAGTGCGCCTGCGCCAAGTAAATTAGCACAAAAGTTTGGTATTTTACTCACGGCGTTACGAAGTGTTTTCATCGTTCTGCTGATCGTAGTGTGATTGACAGGAAGTGGGTGTTTCTGGGTGGAAACTGACCGTTTTCTGGGAGTGTGCAGAAAAACGCAGGCGTGTCAGGGAAAAATGCGGGAGTGTCTGGAGAAACGGGGGAGTGGCTGGCCGAACGCTGGGCGTGTGTGTGACGTCAAACCAGGAACGAAACTGACTGAACTGATCGCAGTGTAGGAGTAAGTCTCGAGCTACTCAGAAACTGCTAAGAAATTTGTAATCGCAGTTCTGCTAATCTTTCGTTCGCTATTCTGCTAAGCTAAGATACACTCCCAGAGGGCGGCGGCTTAGCGTGTGCAATGCTGCTAAAAGCAGCTAGCGAGCGAACAACTCGGAATGACCCCCTAAATACGAATGACATCGGTAGTGTGAATTTGCAACTTTTTTTTTTTTTTTTTTTACGACTCATTTACTAAGCTGTCGTTTTCGGCATTTTTGTTTTTTCCGATGCCGATGTAATTCGTACTGTCTGGCGGTGTTTTACGGGAGTGATTAGTAAAACACTGCCGGACTTAACACAATGAATCCCAGCCGGATCTGTGAGATCCGTGCAGGGCTTCATTGTGTACAGTATATTCAGAGAAGTGAAGAAAGAGTTAAAAATCCCCAAAAAAATTTACGTGGGGTCCCCCCTCCTAAGCATAACCAGCCTCGGGCTCTTTGAGCCGGTCCTGGTTGTAAAAATATGGGTGGAAAATTGACTGGGGTCCCCCAATATTTAAACAACCAGCACCGGGCTCTGCACCTGGTCCTGGTGCAAAAAATACGGGGGACAAAAAACGGAGGGGTCCCCGTATTTTTAACACCAGCACCGGGCTCCACTAGTCAGAGAGCTAATGCCACAGCCGGGGGACACTTTTACATTGGTCCCTGCGGCCCTGGCATTAAATCCCCAACTAGTCACCCCTGGCCAAGGTAGCCTGGAGGAGTGGGGATCCCTTAAATCAAGGGTCCTCCCCCTCCAGCCACCCAAGAACCAGGGGTGAAGCCCGAGGATGTCTCCCCCATCCATGGGCGGAGGATGGGAGGCTGATAGCCTTTTGTGTAAAAAAAGAATATTGTTTTTTGTAGCAGAACTACAAGTCCCAGCAAGCCTCCCACACAAGCTGGTACTTGGAGAACCACAAGTACCAGCATGCAGGAAATAACGGGCCTGCTGGCACCTGTAGTTCTACTACAAAAAAATACCCAAATAAAAACAATACACAGACACCGTGAAAGTAAAAGTTTAATGAACATACATGCACACTTACATACATACATACATACTTACCTATGTTGACACGAAGCACTCGGTCCTCTTGTCCAGTAGAATCCATGGGGTACCTGTAAATAAAATTACACTTACAAAGAATCCAGTGTAGATCGGTCCTCTTCTTAAAAGTTATAATCCACGTACTTGTTAAAATAAAAAAAAAAAAAAGAAAAACCCGGTCCACGAACTGAAAGGGGTCCCATGTTTACACATGGAACGCAGTGGCAGATTAAGGGGGGAGCCCAGGGAAAACATTACCCTGGGCCCCCCATATTTAAGGGCCCCTTTACCAGCCGTCAAGCACTGGTAGTTTTTTTTATTTTAGGAAGTTCATTCATTGGTGGCAGTGGTGCAAAGCTTCCCTTCTGCAGACAAATTTTGTGTTTCAGAGACGGAGACAGCCTTGTCTCCGTCTCTGCACCGGGCGGGGCCACCCACAGGTCACATGCACTATATTACCCACAAACACATACATTCCTGTGCTAATCTGCATATCAACAATTTTTAAAATAATTTCTTGGCCTTGGAAGGCCATGATTTATGCAGCCAGAGTGCCCCACATGCTTCTTATATTGAGGTTTCAGACAACTCCACATGATATAAAATAAAAAAACCAGTTCTTTTCCTATTGCTGTTTATAGGGTAGTACCAATGGTCTATTTAAAGTTTTATTGATGCGTGAAGTCGAATTTTTGGTGATTTTAAAGGAATCTTTAGTTTGTTTTGCCTTTAGGAAATACCTGATTGTCAAATGCACCATCAAATTACCTAAATATCAACTTACGGCCCCTCTGCTTCCCTGCTCCCTCCCCCAGTGTCTGCTGTGCTGCTGGTCACTGCTGATTGGTCAGCATTGCAGGACCTCTGACCCAACAGCTGCAGACATGACCAGCTGCTGGTGAAATGTAAATTAGCCCCCCCCCCCCCAAGCCACCCCAGTGTGTACATTGGTGTCTGCCACTGGTAAAATGAAAGTTGCAATAGTCGCGATGTTACCGATGTTGCAGGTATTCTGATGGTGACAATCCAATGTTTGCAAAAACTATTTTTTACAAATAACTATATATATATATATATATATATTTTTTTTTTTTTTTTTTTAAATAAGATTATTTTGAATAAGTTTAAATACATGCTGTTCACCTAATACACTCATAAAAAAAACTTGATCAGTTTCTGGGGAAAAAAATTGTTAGTTAATTGGTTAAAATGTATCTGTCTGAGTGGGTATGGCTTACCAGCCAAGATGGCCGGAAAGGTTTTTTAATACTGTAGCTTTGTTGGCTTTTCCATTGGTCTGCATTCTCCGCAATGACACACCTGGCATTCCTACTACAGTGGGCTGGAGATAGGGGAAGTTACCCCAAGCTGAATGCAGAAAACCCGGGGCTGCAGCAACTACCACAGGACAGGGATAGACATTACATTCCAATGGTTTAACATAATCAATGTTTTTTATTATGATGATAGTGGAAATGATTCAGAAGTGGATGCTATAATGTATTTTTCCCCATAATTTTCCAATTGTTTTGGATATGCGCATTCCAAGAAACCACACTGCCCATGTGCAGATCTGGGGTATACAGTACTTGTTGACTTTGGGGTATATTCAATAAGAGTCAGGTCCATTTCGACATGCAGTTGTCGGAATGGACCCGACAACCCCTATTCAAAGAGCGGCCAAATCCGACTGTCGGATTTGTCCGCGTTCCCGGTGACCTGTCCTGCTGCGGCGCCGGGGAGGGGGGGGGGGGGGGGAAGGCTGTCAGCGGCTGCCATGGAAAGGGAGGGGGATGTCTGCGGCAGTGGGGGGAGCAGCTGGGAGAGCAGCAGAGGAGGAGGAGATGGAGCGGAAGAGAAGAGGAGACGGAGCGGAAGAGAGGAGGAGACGGGGGGAGGAGAGGAGGAGACGGGGTGAGCAGCAGCTGCAGCAGCGTAACTGGAGGCTCACGGCAGCGTCTACCTGGCTCCAGCAAGCGGAACCTCACTTGCTGGAGCCGGGTGGACGCTGCCGTAAGCAGAGGCGGTGCCCCATCCTCCTGCTACGGCCGGGACCTCGCGTATTGGAGTCGGGTGGATGCTGGTGCTGGGTTCCTGCTCTCCCCGCTGCTCCCCTTCCCCCCCCCCCGTCTCCTGCTCTCAGCTCCCTCATCTCAATCCGACTTTTTTTAAAGTCGGATTGAGATTGTCAGAAACGGGGCTAAAACCTGTCGGGTTTGGCCCCGCTTCCGACAATGCACGCTGATCGGCGACTGAAGCCGCTGATCAGCGTTCATTCCGACAGCATTCCTACAAGTCGGGTTTCCCGACTTGTCAGAAAAAACAGAGCCGTAATGAATAGGTCGGAACCCCTTCTGACCTAAAACTGTCGGAAGCTGAGAAGATGGCAGCTTCCGACAGTTATTGCATATATACCCCTTTTTCTGCTCTCTGGGAGAAGCTTGGACAGGGGCGGCTATCCACGTAAAAGCAACTATTCACAGGTCCATGGGGTGAAGGTGGGATTAAAATGACACAATTTGCATAATTTTACCCCTGCCCCCTTCCTACAGTCCCGAAATTCCCAGTATTAACTTCCTATACTCTTCTGAGGGTGCAGGGGACTACACGGAAAATGATTGACCTGCTGCTGGCAAAGGAAACATTCCAAAAAATGGGGACATATCGGACCCATTTCTGGGCATGCCAAAGCCAGTGGCTGCATCCTCTGACACACCTTCACTGGCCTGAGTGTTACTCAGATATCCGAGGGTCAACAAGTTGATCTGAGGCTGCAGCAGAGGATCGCATAAGCCAGCAGTGGGTGTGTTTTACTTAAGACTCCTTCTGCAGCTTTTACATACAGTATTTTAGCACAGTCGCTGAATAGAAAGAAGCAGCAGTTGTGCTATAGCCTACACCTTCGTATCATCCTGAGTGTTTTTACCATTTAATGGCGGCTTTCCGACGGTAGCTGCCATCGAATGATGTGGAAGTGATGGCCATTTGATGTTTAAATACAGCTGAATTCCCTTACTTACTTCTCTCTTCTACAGTCCTGATTCTCAGCCTGGCCTACACCCTCATTCAATTACTTGCAACTTCGTGCATAGGTCACCCATTTTGGGGTGAGGATGGGGTGGCAATGGGAAGCATCGTCCCAGCAGCAAATTACATGAGCATGCTGCAAGCATCTATTACCACTAGAGATGTGCACCGGAAATTTTTTGGGTTTTGTGTTTCGGTTTTAGATTCGGTTCCGCGGCCGTGTTTTGGATTCGGACGCATTTTGGCAAAACCTCCCTGAATTTTTTTTGTCGGATTCGGGTGTGTTTTGTATTCGGGTTTTTTTTTTCAAAAACAGCTTAAATCATAGAATTTGGGGGTCATTTTGATCCTATAGTATTATTAACCTCAATAACCACAATTTCCACTCATTTCCAGTAGAGATGAGCGGGTTCGGTTCCTCGGAATCCGAACCCGCCCGAACTTCAGGTTTTTTTACACGGGTCCGAGCGACTCGGATCTTCCCGCCTTGCTCGGTTAACCCGAGCGCGCCCGAACGTCATCATCCCGCTGTCGGATTCTCGCGAGGCTCGGATTCTATCGCGAGACTCGGATTCTATATAAGGAGCCGCGCGTCGCCGCCATTTTCACACGTGCATTGAGATTGATAGGGAGAGGACGTGGCTGGCGTCCTCTCCGTTTATAGAGAAGAGAGTGAGACTAGAGTAGAGAGAGACACAGTATTTACTTTAGTAATTTTGGGGAGCATTAGGAGGAGTACTACTACTTGCTGAAGTGATAGTGTGACTGTATATCTGACTTGTGGGGGAGACAGTGGGGAGCAGTTAGAGTCTGAGAGCAGGAGTACATATTTTAACGTACAGTGCACACTTTTGCTGCCAGAGTGCCACACTGCCATTGTGACCACACTGACCACCAGTATATATTGTGATTGTCTGCTTAGGAGTACTACTTGCAAGTTGCTGATAGTGTGACCAGTGACCTGACCACCAGTTTAATTAATCACCACCAGTTTAATATATAAATATATATATAATTGTATATAATATATATATAATTGTATACCACCTACCCGTGTTTTTTTTTTTTTCTTTCTTCTTGATACATACTACTATAGTAGCTTACTGTAGCAGTCTGCGGTGCTGCTGAGCTGACAGTGTCCAGCAGGTCCGTCATCAGTCATTACATAATAAATATATATACCTGTCCGGCTGCAGTACTAGTGATATTATATATATATATATTAATTTCATCTCATTATCATCCAGTCTATATTAGCAGCAGACACAGTACGGTAGTCCACGGCTGTAGCTACCTCTGTGTCGGCAGTCGCTGGTCCATCCATAATTGTATACCACCTACCCGTGTTTTTTTTTTTCTTTCTTCTTGATACATACTACTATAGTAGCTTACTGTAGCAGTCTGCGGTGCTGCTGAGCTGACAGTGTCCAGCAGGTCCGTCATCAGTCATTACATAATAAATATATATACCTGTCCGGCTGCAGTACTAGTGATATTATATATATATATATTAATTTCATCTCATTATCATCCAGTCTATATTAGCAGCAGACACAGTACGGTAGTCCACGGCTGTAGCTACCTCTGTGTCGGCAGTCGCTGGTCCATCCATAATTGTATACCACCTACCCGTGTTTTTTTTTTTCTTTCTTCTTGATACATACTACTATAGTAGCTTACTGTAGCAGTCTGCGGTGCTGCTGAGCTGACAGTGTCCAGCAGGTCCGTCATCAGTCATTACATAATAAATATATATACCTGTCCGGCTGCAGTACTAGTGATATTATATATATATATTAATTTCATCTCATTATCATCCAGTCTATATTAGCAGCAGACACAGTACGGTAGTCCACGGCTGTAGCTACCTCTGTGTCGGCAGTCGCTGGTCCATCCATAATTGTATACCACCTACCCGTGTTTTTTTTTTTCTTTCTTCTTGATACATACTACTATAGTAGCTTACTGTAGCAGTCTGCGGTGCTGCTGAGCTGACAGTGTCCAGCAGGTCCATCATCAGTCATTACATAATAAATATATATACCTGTCCGGCTGCAGTACTAGTGATATTATATATATATATATTAATTTCATCTCATTATCATCCAGTCTATATTAGCAGCAGACACAGTACGGTAGTCCACGGCTGTAGCTACCTCTGTGTCGGCAGTCGCTGGTCCATCCATAAGTATACTAGTATCCATCCATCTCCATTGTTTACCTGAGGTGCCTTTTAGTTGTGCCTATTAAAATATGGAGAACAAAAATGTTGAGGTTCCAAAATTAGGGAAAGATCAAGATCCACTTCCACCTCGTGCTGAAGCTGCTGCCACTAGTCATGGCCGAGACGATGAAATGCCAGCAACGTCGTCTGCCAAGGCCGATGCCCAATGTCATAGTACAGAGCATGTAAAATCCAAAACACCAAATATCAGTAAAAAAAGGACTCCAAAATCTAAAATAAAATTGTCGGAGGAGAAGCGTAAACTTGCCAATATGCCATTTATCACACGGAGTGGCAAGGAACGGCTGAGGCCCTGGCCTATGTTCATGGCTAGTGGTTCAGCTTCACATGAGGATGGAAGCACTCAGCCTCTCGCTAGAAAAATGAAAAGACTCAAGCTGGCAAAAGCACCGCAAAGAACTGTGCGTTCTTCGAAATCCCAAATCCACAAGGAGAGTCCAATTGTGTCGGTTGCGATGCCTGACCTTCCCAACACTGGACGTGAAGAGCATGCGCCTTCCACCATTTGCACGCCCCCTGCAAGTGCTGGAAGGAGCACCCGCAGTCCAGTTCCTGATAGTCAGATTGAAGATGTCAGTGTTGAAGTACACCAGGATGAGGAGGATATGGGTGTTGCTGGCGCTGGGGAGGAAATTGACAAGGAGGATTCTGATGGTGAGGTGGTTTGTTTAAGTCAGGCACCCGGGGAGACACCTGTTGTCCGTGGGAGGAATAGGGCCGTTGACATGCCTGGTGAAAATACCAAAAAAATCAGCTCTTCGGTGTGGAAGTATTTCAACAGAAATGCGGACAACATTTGTCAAGCCGTGTGTTGCCTTTGTCAAGCTGTAATAAGTAGGGGTAAGGACGTTAACTACCTCGGAACATCCTCCCTTATACGTCACCTGCAGCGCATTCATAATAAGTCAGTGACAAGTTCAAAAACTTTGGGCGACAGCGGAAGCAGTCCACTGACCAGTAAATCCCTTCCTCTTGTAACCAAGCTCACGCAAACCACCCCACCAACTCCCTCAGTGTCAATTTCCTCCTTCCCCAGGAATGCCAATAGTCCTGCAGGCCATGTCACTGGCAATTCTGACGAGTCCTCTCCTGCCTGGGATTCCTCCGATGCATCCTTGCGTGTAACGCCTACTGCTGCTGGCGCTGCTGTTGTTGCTGCTGGGAGTCGATGGTCATCCCAGAGGGGAAGTCGTAAGCCCACTTTTACTACTTCCACCAAGCAATTGACTGTCCAACAGTCCTTTGCGAGGAACATGAAATATCACAGCAGTCATCCTGTTGCAAAGCGGATAACTGAGGCCTTGACAACTATGTTGGTGTTAGACGTGCGTCCGGTATCCGCCGTTAGTTCACAGGGAACTAGACAATTTCTTGAGGTAGTGTGCCCCCGTTACCAAATACCATCTAGGTTCCACTTCTCTAGGCAGGCGATACCGAGAATGTACACGGACGTCAGAAAAAGACTCACCAGTGTCCTAAAAAATGCAGTTGTACCCAATGTCCACTTAACCACGGACATGTGGACAAGTGGAGCAGGGCAGGGTCAGGACTATATGACTGTGACAGCCCACTGGGTAGATGTATGGACTCCCGCCGCAAGAACAGCAGCGGCGGCACCAGTAGCAGCATCTCACAAACGCCAACTCTTTCCTAGGCAGGCTACGCCGGTTTCCAGAATACGCACACAGCTGAAAACCTCTTACGGCAACTGAGGAAGATCATCGCGGAATGGCTTACCCCAATTGGACTCTCCTGTGGATTTGTGGCATCGGACAACGCCAGCAATATTGTGTGTGCATTAAATATGGGCAAATTCCAGCACGTCCCATGTTTTGCACATACCTTGAATTTGGTGGTGCAGAATTTTTTAAAAAACGACAGGGGCGTGCAAGAGATGCTGTCGGTGGCCAGAAGAATTGCGGGACACTTTCGGCGTACAGGCACCACGTACAGAAGACTGGAGCACCACCAAAAACGCCTGAACCTGCCCTGCCATCATCTGAAGCAAGAAGTGGTAACGAGGTGGAATTCAACCCTATATATGCTTCAGAGGTTGGAGGAGCAGCAAAAGGCCATTCAAGCCTATACAATTGAGCACGATATAGGAGGTGGAATGTACCTGTCTCAAGCGCAGTGGAGAATGATTTCAACGTTGTGCAAGGTTCTGCAACCTTTTGAACTTGCCACACGTGAAGTCAGTTCAGACACTGCCAGCCTGAGTCAGGTCATTCCCCTCATCAGGCTTTTGCAGAAGAAGCTGGAGGCATTGAAGGAGGAGCTAAAAGGGAGCGATTCCGCTAGGCATGTGGGACTTGTGGATGGAGCCCTTAATTCGCTTAACAAGGATTCACGGGTGGTCAATCTGTTGAAATCAGAGCACTACATTTTGGCCACCGTGCTCGATCCTAGATTTAAAACCTACCTTGGATCTCTCTTTCCGGCAGACACAAGTCTGCTGGGGTTCAAAGACCTGCTGGTGACAAAATTGTCAAGTCAAGCGGAACGCAACCTGTCAACATCTCCTCCTTCACATTCTCCCGCAACTGGGGGTGCGAGGAAAAGGCTCAGAATTCCGAGCCCACCCGCTGGCGGTGATGCAGGGCAGTCTGGAGCGACTGCTGATGCTGACATCTGGTCCGGACTGAAGGACCTGACAACGATTACTGACATGTCGTCTACTGTCACTGCATATCATTCTGTCACCATTGAAAGAATGGTGGAGGATTATATGAGTGACCGCATCCAAGTAGGCACGTCAGACAGTCCGTACTTATACTGGCAGGAAAAAGAGGCAATTTGGAGGCCCTTGCACAAACTGGCTTTATTCTACCTAAGTTGCCCTCCCACAAGTGTGTACTCCGAAAGAGTGTTTAGTGCCGCCGCTCACCTTGTCAGCAATCGGCGTACGAGGTTACTTCCAGAAAATGTGGAGAAGATGATGTTCATTAAAATTAATTATAATCAATTCCTCCGTGGAGACATTGACCAGCAGCAATTGCCTCCACAAAGTACACAGGGAGCTGAGATGGTGGATTCCAGTGGGGACGAATTGATAATCTGTGAGGAGCGGGATGTACACGGTGATATATCGGAGGATGATGATGAGGTGGACATCTTGCCTCTGTAGAGCCAGTTTGTGCAAGGAGAGATTAATTGCTTCTTTTTCGGTGGGGGTCCAAACCAACCCGTCATTTCAGTCACAGTCGTGTGGCAGACCCTGTCACTGAAATGATGGGTTGGTTAAAGTGTGCATGTCCTGTTTATACAACATAAGGGTGGGTGGGAGGGCCCAAGGACAATTCCATCTTGCACCTCTTTTTTCTTTCATTTTTATTTGCGTCATGTGCTGTTTGGGGAGTGTTTTTTGGAAGGGCCATCCTGCGTGACACTGCAGTGCCACTCCTAGATGGGCCAGGTGTTTGTGTCGGCCACTAGGGTCGCTTAGCTTACTCACACAGCTACCTCATTGCGCCTCTTTTTTTCTTCTTTGCGTCATGTGCTGTTTGGGGAGTGTTTATTGGAAGGGCCATCCTGCGTGACACTGCAGTGCCACTCCTAGATGGGCCAGGTGTTTGTGTCGCCACTAGGGTCGCTTAGCTTACTCACACAGCTACCTCATTGCGCCTCTTTTTTTCTTTGCGTCATGTGCTGTTTGGGGAGTGTTTTTTGGAAGGGCCATCCTGCGTGACACTGCAGTGCCACTCCTAGATGGGCCAGGTGTTTGTGTCAGCCACTAGGGTCGCTTAGCTTACTCACACAGCTACCTCATTGCGCCTCTTTTTTTCTTCTTTGCGTCATGTGCTGTTTGGGGAGTGTTTTTTGGAAGGGCCATCCTGCGTGACACTGCAGTGCCACTCCTAGATGGGCCAGGTGTTTGTGTCGGCCATTAGGGTCGCTTAGCTTACTCACACAGCTACCTCATTGCGCCTCTTTTTTTCTTTGCGTCATGTGCTGTTTGGGGAGTGTTTTTTGGAAGGGCCATCCTGCGTGACACTGCAGTGCCACTCCTAGATGGGCCAGGTGTTTGTGTCGGCCACTAGGGTCGCTTATCTTACTCACACAGCTACCTCATTGCGCCTCTTTTTTTCTTTGCGTCATGTGCTGTTTGGGGAGTGTTTTTTGGAAGGGCCATCCTGCATGACACTGCAGTGCCACTCCTAGATGGGCCAGGTGTTTGTGTCGGCCACTAGGGTCGCTTATCTTACTCACACAGCTACCTCATTGCGCCTCTTTTTTTCTTTGCGTCATGTGTTGTTTGGGGAGTGTTTTTTGGAAGGGCCATCCTGCGTGACACTGCAGTGCCACTCCTAGATGGGCCAGGTGTTTGTGTCGGCCACTAGGGTCGCTTATCTTACTCACACAGCTACCTCATTGCGCCTCTTTTTTTCTTTGCGTCATGTGCTGTTTGGGGAGTGTTTTTTGGAAGGGCCATCCTGCGTGACACTGCAGTGCCACTCCTAGATGGGCCAGGTGTTTGTGTCGGCCACTAGGGTCGCTTATCTTACTCACACAGCTACCTCATTGCGCCTCTTTTTTTCTTTGCGTCATGTGCTGTTTGGGGAGTGTTTTTTGGAAGGGCCATCCTGCGTGACACTGCAGTGCCACTCCTAGATGGGCCAGGTGTTTGTGTCGGCCACTAGGGTCGCTTAGCTTAGTCATCCAGCGACCTCGGTGCAAATTTTAGGACTAAAAATAATATTGTGAGGTGTGAGGTATTCAGAATAGACTGAAAATGAGTGGAAATTATGGTTTTTGAGGTTAATAATACTTTGGGATCAAAATGACCCCCAAATTCTATGATTTAAGCTGTTTTTTAGTGTTTTTTGAAAAAAACACCCGAATCCAAAACACACCCGAATCCGACAAAAAAAATTCGGTGAGGTTTTGCCAAAACGCGGTCGAACCCAAAACACGGCCGCGGAACCGAACCCAAAACCAAAACACAAAACCCGAAAAATTTCAAGTGCACATCTCTAATTTCCAGTCTATTCTGGACACCTCACACCTCACAATACTAATTTTAGTCCTAAAATTTGCACCGAGTTCGCTGGATGACTAAGCAAAGCGACCCAAGAGGACGGCACAAACACCTGGCCCATCTAGGAGTGGCACTGCAGTGTCAGACAGGATGGCACTTCAAAAAATTGGCCCCAAACAGCACATGATGCAAAGAAAAGAGAAAAAGAGGTGCACTGTGGTCGCTGGATGGCTAAGCTAAGCGACACAAACACCTCAATATCACAGGAATTATTTGTTCTAATCAATGGTATTATTGGTCCAAATCACTGGAAGAAAATGACAAAATCACTGGAAATATTCATTCTAATCAATGGTATTATTGGTCCAAATCACTGGAAGAAAATGACTAAATCACTGAAATTAAATGGCAGTAATGTCGGGAATTATATCAAATGGCAGTACGACTGGACATATACGGAAGTGTCAGACAGGATGGCACTTCAAAAAATTGGCCCCAAACAGCACATGATGCAAAGAAAAGTGAAAAAGAGGTGCACTGTGGTCGCTGGACGGCTAAGCTAAGCGACACAAACACCTCAATATCACAGGAATTATTCGTTCTAATCAATGGTATTATTGGTCCAAATCACTGGAAGAAAATGACAAAATCACTGGAATTATTCGTTCTAATCAATGGTATTATTGGTCCAAATCACTGGAAGAAAATGACAAAATCACTGGAATTAAATGGCAGTAATGTCGGGAATTATATCAAATGGCAGTACCACTGGACATATACGGAAGTGTCAGACAGGATTGCACTTAAAAAAATTGGCCCCAAAAAATTGGCAGGGAACTACACGGAAAATGATTGACCTGCTGCTGGCAAAGAAAACATTCCAAAAAATGGGGACATATCGGACCCATTTCTGGGCATGCCAAAGCCAGTGGCTGCATCCTCTGACACACCTTCACTGGCCTGAGTGTTACTCAGATATCCGAGGGTCAACAAGTTGATCTGATGCTGCAGCAGAGGATCGCATAAGCCTGCAGTGGGTGTGTTTTACTTAAGACTCCTTCTGCAGCTTTTACATACAGTATTTTAGCACAGTCGCTGAATAGAAAGAAGCAGCAGTTGTGCTATAGCCTACACCTTCGTATCATCCTGAGTGTTTTTACCATTTAATGGCGGCTTTCCAACGGTAGCTGCCATCGAATGATGTGGAAGTGATGGCCATTTGATGTTAAAATACAGCTGAATTCCCTTACTTACTTCTCTCTTCTACAGTCCTGATTCTCAGCCTGGCCTACACCCTCATTCAATTACTTGCAACTTCGTGCATAGGTCACCCATTTGGGGGTGAGGATGGGGTGGCAATGGGAAGCATCGTCCCAGCAGCAAATTACATGAGCATGCTGCAAGCATCTATTACCACTAGAGATGTGCACCGGAAATTTTTTGGGTTTTGTGTTTCGGTTTTAGATTCGGTTCCGCGGCCGTGTTTTGGATTCGGACTCATTTTGGCAAAACCTCCCTGAATTTTTTTTGTCGGATTCGGGTGTGTTTTGGATTCGGGTTTTTTTTTTTTCAAAAACCCCTCAAAAACAGCTTAAATCATAGAATTTGGGGGTCATTTTGATCCTATAGTATTATTAACCTCAATAACCACAATTTCCACTCATTTCCAGTCTATTTTGGACACCTCACACCTCACAATACTATTTTTAGTCCTAAAATTTGCACCGAGGTCGCTGGATGACTAAGCAAAGCGACCCAAGAGGACGGCACAAACACCTGGCCCATCTAGGAGTGGCACTGCAGTGTCAGACAGGATGGCACTTCAAAAAATTGGCCCCAAACAGCACATGATGCAAAGAAAAGAGAAAAAGAGGTGCACTGTGGTCGCTGGATGGCTAAGCTAAGCGACACAAACACCTCAAAATCACAGGAATTATTTGTTCTAATCAATGGTATTATTGGTCCAAATCACTGGAAGAAAATGACTAAATCACTGAAATTAAATGGCAGTAATGTCGGGAATTATATCAAATGGCAGTACGATTGGACATATACGGAAGTGTCAGACAGGATGGCACTTCAAAAAATTGGCCCCAAACAGCACATGATGCAAAGAAAAGAGAAAAAGAGGTGCACTGTGGTTGCTGGACGGCTAAGCTAAGCGACACAAACACCTCAATATCACAGGAATTATTAATTCTAATCAATGGTATTATTGGTCCAAATCACTGGAAGAAAATGACAAAATCACAGGAATTATTCGTTCTAATCAATGGTGTTATTGGTCCAAATCACTGGAAGAAAATGACAAAATCACTGGAATTATTCGTTCTAATCAATGGTATTATTGGTCCAAATCACTGGAAGAAAATGACAAAATCACTGGAATTAAATGGCAGTAATGTCGGGAATTATATCAAATGGCAGTACCACTGGACATATACGGAAGTGTCAGACAGGATTGCACTTAAAAAAATTGGCCCCAAACAGCACATGATGCAAAGAAAAGAGAAAAAGAGGTGCACTGTGGTCACTGGACGGCTAAGCTAAGCGACACAAACACCTCAATATCACAGGAATTATTTGTTCTAATCAATGGTATTATTGGTCCAAATCACTGGAAGAAAATGACAAAATCACTGGAATTATTCATTCTAATCAATGGTATTATTGGTCCAAATCACTGGAAGAAAATGACAAAATTACTGGAATTATTCGTTCTAATCAATGGTATTATTGGTCCAAATCACTGGAAGAAAATGACAAAATCACTGGAATTATTCGTAAACATTTGTAGAAAGTCGCTGCTTTCTGATTACAGAAATGCTCAGATATTCCAGGGAATCCACAATCCCTTCACAGAGGAAAGAGAAATTGAGAAACCGTTGTTTGAGAACGTTTGTTCTCTTTCCCTTACAAAGGAACAAACCACTTTTCAAGAAGACTGACATTTTTGGGATTATGGAGACATAATGTTTTTGAATATAAATCCTAAAGCAGGTGGTGTATTAGAGCAAAAGAGTGCAAGAGACCAGCCATGCAGTTTCTGAAATATTATGACAAAATGTTACTGTATTTCATAAGCACTCATTCCTAACTCTGCTAAGTACTGTTTGGTATACTGTATCTGGCTTCCATGAGGTAGTTGTCCATTATTTCAGCTTCCATTGACCTTTTTGAAAGCGGTAGAAGTTATCGATTCTTTTATTTAATTTTTATTTCCCCCTATTTTTAATTTTCTCCTGCATAGCCCAGTAAAATGTTGCAATGTTAAGTATTGACTTGTGCCTTCTGGGGGTTCACTTCTTCACCAAACCCAGCCAAATCTCATCCTAACCCTCTGTTCCACGTTCTCTATGTACCCAATCTGTGTCACCCATGTCTGTCTACCCCTCCCCTTTAGATTGTAAGGTCTCACGAGCAGGGCCCTCTTCCCTCATGTGCTTATCCTTTGTCTTACTTTAATAATCTTCAACTGTACCACATCCAGCAGTCTTCTGCCACCTGATACTTATTCCAGTGTCATCTGCTGATGTAACTATATGTATTTACCCTGTACTTGTCCTATACTGTCATCAACTGTAAGTTGCTGTTTTCCTGTTTGATTATTTATGTACTCTGTAATTGGGTGCTGCAGAACCCTTGTGGCGCCATATAAATAAAGGATAATAATAATAATAATAATAATAATAATAATAATATAGAGTGTATAATCCCCAGGTGTATCTCACACATCACACAGTACAGTATATAGGGTGTATAATCCCCAGGTGTATCTCACACATCGCTCAGTACAGATTACAGGATATATAATCACCAGGTGTATAGCACACGTCGCACAGTACAGTATACATACTGGTCACAACAATGCAGCAGATATTGAGCACTGATCAGGATACTAGAAGTAACACAGAGCTGCAAGATACAGCAATGGCCTACTGTACTGTACTATATGTGTATACTGTTGGTCACCAAAATGCTGCACTGTCCTACTATATACTGCTCACCACAATGCAGCACAGATATGGAATGGATACTTGCAGTGACACAGAGCTGCTAGATACTGCAATGGCCTACTGTACACAACTATATACTGTTGGGTCACCAAAATGCTGCACTGTAATACTATATATACTGCTCACAAAAATGCAGCACAGATATGGAATGGATACTTGCAGTGACACAGAGCTGCAAGATACAGCAATGGCCTACTGTACACAACTATATACTGTTGGGTCACCAAAATGCTGCACTGTAATACTATATATACTGCTCACAAAAATGCAGCACAGATATGGAATGGATACTTGCAGTGACACAGAGCTGCAAGATACAGCAATGGCCTACTGTACACAACTATATACTGTTGGGTCACCAAAATGCTGCACTGTAATACTATATATACTGCTCACAAAAATGCTGCACAGATATGGAATGGATACTTGCAGTGACACAGAGCTGCAAGATACAGCAATGGCCTACTGTACACAACTATATACTGTTGGGTCACCAAAATGCTGCACTGTAATACTATATATACTGCTCACAAAAATGCTGCACAGATATGGAATGGATACTTGCAGCGACACAGAGCTGCAAGATACAGCAATGGTCTTCTGTACACAACTATATACTGTTGGGTCACCAAAATGCTGCACTGTAATACTATATATACTGCTCACAAAAATGCTGCACAGATATGGAATGGATACTTGCAGTGACACAGAGCTGCAAGATACAGCAATGGCCTACTGTACACAACTATATACTGTTGGGTCACCAAAATGCTGCACTGTAATACTATATATACTGCTCACAAAAATGCTACACAGATATGGGACGGATACTTGCAGTGACACAGAGCTGCAAGATACAGCAATGGCCTACTATACACAACTATATACTGTTGGGTCACCAAAATGCTGCACTGTAAATTGTAATACTATATATACTGCTCACAAAAATGCTGCACATATATGGAATGGATACTTGCAGTGACACAGAGCTGCAAGATACAGCAATGGCCTTCTGTACACAACTATATACTGTTGGGTCACCAAAATGCTGCACTGTAATACTTTATATACTGCTCACAAAAATGCTGCACAGATATGGAATGGATACTTGCAGTGACACAGAGCTGCAAGATACAGCAATGGCCTACTGTACACAACTATATACTGTTGGTCACCAAAATGCTGCACTGTAATACTATATATACTGCTCACAAAAATGCTGCACAGATATGGAATGGATACTTGCAGTGACACAGAGCTGCAAGATACAGCAATGGCCTACTGTACTGTACTACTATAAGTATAATTATATACTGGTGGTCCCCAGTCCCCACAATGCAGCACACTGAGCACAGATATTTGCAGCACACTGAGCACAGATATGGAGCGTTTTCAGTCAGAGAACGTAGATATTTTCAGCACACTGAGCACAGATATTTGCAGCACACTGAGCACAGATATTTGCAGAACACTGAGCACAGATTACGGAGCTTTTCAGGGAGAGAACGCAGCCACGTCCTCTCCGTTCAATCTCCAATGCACGAGTGAAAATGGCGGCGACGCGCGGCTCTTTATATAGAATACGAATCTCGCGAGAATCCGACATCGGGATGATGACGTTTATCCGCGATCGAGTTAACCGAGCAAGGCTGGAAGATCCGAGGCAGCCTCGGAACTGTGTAAAATAGGTGAAGTTCGGGGGGGTTCGAATCTCAGAGAACCGAACCCGCTCATCTCTAATTACCACATGATGCCTCTGGCAGAATTTGCAGATTTTCGCACAGCAACTGAGTCCAAAGACACAGCTGTTGTGCTTATTGCATCCATCTCTGAATCCGGCCTGTAGTCTGTAGTCAAGTAGACTTCCCAATCTGCATCATACAAACACAGCATAAACCAGAGGCTTTGCTGGAAGTTTTGAAGAAACTGTCTGACTCAGCTTAGTAGCTCCTTTGTTGAGCCCACTATATGTAACCTACTCTCTGATTGGACCCTGTCTACTATAACTATACCCATAGCTCCATTTACTGACAGTTGCCACATAGCAGTAGCATATTGCATTAAAACTCAGATTTTCTTTGCCAGGGCTGTTTCTAGCCAATTTGGCTCCCAGTGCGAGATTTAAAAATGTGCCACCCCCCCACTGACATTAAAAAAATGCTCCCCTCCCATAGATATAAAAAATAAAAATATGCGGCACGCAGGTTCCCAGAAATGGGACGTGGCCTCACTGAAATGGGTGTGGTCTCACCTGAAAAGACTACCTTACACCCCAGTTTATGACCCTGCACGCTGCACCAACAGATCACGGCCACCACAGAGAAAAATAAATAAATTCCACCCTATTAAGCCCCACATAGTAATACTCCCTGCACCATATTATGCCACACACAACAATGCCCTTGATACATTATGCCCTACAGTAAAGCTTCTAATTACTTTTAAATTACCTGCTCGTTGCCAAGGGTTTCATGCTATGGGATTCATGCTGGTTGCCAGGGGTTGAATGCTCTGGTATACATGCTGGTTGCCAGGGGGTTTCATTCTCTGGGACGGGTGTCATGATCATTGCCAGGGCAGTGTAATGCTAGTTGCCAGGGCTGTGTAATTCTAGTTGCCAGGGCTGTGTAGTGCTCATTGTCAGGGGTGTGTACAGTGCCCACCAGCCCGCCAGACAGTGGCGTAGGTTTGCCCCAGTTGCCTGGAAGCAAGATAAATGTTGGTGCCCCCTCAAAAGCCTGTGGGCATCTGTGAATCTTCATTGTTTGGGTGATGAAAAGTCTGTGAATGTCACCATTTCTATGCATACAGTATATATTATATATGTTTTTACATAGTTTATATAGCCCCCAGTACAGCTGTAAGGCCATAGGCAACCTTAACCCGGCCCTACAATAACCACACTAGTAGCTGTCACATTTTAAAACCATGTTTCGACTACTTGAAAAAACAGTCAGAAGTTTCCAAAAATGTACTGTACTCAGGTTTGGACTGGCCCACACGGGGACAGGGGAAACCACCGGTGGGCCCTTCTGCCTGGGAGCACACCTCTTCCTCTAAGAATCAGGTTCCAGGCTGTGCACTTGAATTATACATTATACATATGTTACCTTATGCTGGACTATAGTGTATTCTCTAGAGCAGGGCTGGCCAAACCGGTCCTCGAGATCTACCAACAGTTCATTTTTCCAGGCCTCCTGGAGATCTGTAGAATTGTCAGTTAGGAATGAATGCAGCACATCTTAATTAGTAATGACTACACCTGTCACCAGCTAGGTGGTCTGGAAAATGTGAACCGTTGGTAGATCTCGAGGAAAGGTTTGGCCAGCCCTGCTCTAGAGTGCATTCTGTTATTAATCAGTTATTAATCTGGTACATTATCATGCATGCAGCAGCTGAATTGACTGCATAGATTTATGAAGGGGCCCAGACCTTGCACTCTCTAATGGTTAGTCAAACCAATGTGGTGGCAGGCCACACCCCTAAACATGGGCCCCTATTACTGTATTCCTCCGGTGGGCCCTGCATGCCCCAGTCTGACACTGACTGTATACACATCACTTTCACTTAAAAACACACACCTTTTATTTATAAACGCACGCACACACACCTCTTTTATTTAAAAATGCACACACACCTCTTATTTACAAATGCACAAACACACTTATTTAAAAATGCGCACCCCCCTTTTTATTTACATATGCACACACACCTCTTATTTAAAAAAGCACACACATCTCTTATTTAAAAACGTACACACACACCTCTTATTTATAAATGCGCGCACCCCCCCCTCTTATTTATAAACGCACATACACGCCTATTTACAAACGCACACACACCCCTCTTTTATTTACAAATGCACACACACCTCTTTTATTTACAAACACACACACACACACACACACACACACACACACACACACATCTCTTTCACTTAAAACACAAACACAGGCTGCTGCCAACATTTATTAAAGATTCCCCCCGGCACCCCTCACACAGTACAGCTGAAAGCAGGTGCTCCCTACCTGAAGCTATTGGAGCTGAGGAGAGTGCTTCACCCAACCAGCTCTCAATAAAGCCTGGGAAAAGCCTGCACTCTGCAGCTCCCCCTAGATTCAGCTTCTTTCAAACTTTCTCTGTGCATACCAAGAGGTAGCTGCCCTGCCTGCACTGTGACTCGGATCCTCAAGGTCACGGATGGGCAATGCATCTAGTACCACCTATTCGGCGTCTAGCACCACATATTGGCATTCCTTTGTATTCCATATGCACCTTACCTATATGGTGGATTTTCACAACGGGGAACCTCTGAAGAAATGTTTTCTCCCTGGGAAGACGGCATCTTCAGTTGGTAGTCACTATTCATGTAGGATGTCACATGGTCCGGAAGATGCCTGTTAGTGTAGGAAAATAACCAAAATCATCATCATCATGCAACAGAGGTTTACTCAGACTTGTGTCACCTCCTGGCCCCTGTGTCTCTCAGCCACACAATCATCTCCCCCCAACATCTATCAGCCACACCATCATCTCTCCTCCAAGTCTCTCAGCCACACCATCATCTCTTCTCTTCACTCACTCCCCAATTCCAACAGCATGTCACCTCATCTGCCCTTATGACAGCCTCCTCTCATACTCCTGATGCCAGCAGCATTCAGCATACTCCTGTCAACCTCCTCTCCCTTCATGCCCCCCATATCAGCCTCCTCACTCAATCACTCCCCTTAAGCCAGCAGCATCCTCCTCTAACCCCTTGTCAGCCTCCTCTCCTACTTATCTGATTCCATCCTCCATCTCACCCACCCCTCATATCAGCCTCCTCACCCACTCCCCTTAAGCCAGCCTGAGCCTCCTCACCCACTCCCCTCCTTTCTCAGCATTCAGTCTCCTCTCCTATTCCTGTCATGACGTCAGCATCCTCTCCCTTCATACCAGCCTGCTTCCTTCTTTCATGCACCCCTCATATAAGCCTCACCCCCTCCCCTTAAGCCAGCATCCTTCCCCTCTTTCCCCTCATGCCAAAGTTTGCCTCCTGCCAGTCCAGTGAGTCAGCCACTGCCACCCTCAGCTGCAAGCCAGTAGACCAGTCCGTCACTCCACTACCCTCACTCTCCTGGCCCCTCTCAGCCTCAGTGTGTAATGTAAAAGGCCAGTTATACACAGGGGGGAGTCTGTGGAGCTGCCACTGAATGCAGCTACTGCTAAACTCATGTACCTTGACTCACTGTGAATATTCACCTTACAGGTGCAGTGTCCTCCCGGTGGCATGGCCTGCTCGGCGTCTGGGCCGTTATGACACCGGCATCCTCATGGTGGTGGCTGACCTTGAGGGGGGGGGGGAGTCCAGAGACTGCAGTTACCACTGGCTGGCAGCTGCTGGGCTGTGTTGTCCCTCATTGGTGCAGGGTGTCCACCTCCCGGTCTGGCGCTGGCAGGTGTCAGGAAGGAGGGGCATCTCGTCGTCCGCAAGGAGGCAGCTGGGCTCTTCTTTACAGAACATTGTCAAGTATGTGCAGCAGGGAGCCAGCCAATGTCAGGACAGTAGAGGGAGGCAGAGCTGGGCTACCTACATTGTAGCCTAGGGGAGGACTAACAAGTTGACTGACAGCGGCCAGCAGCCTTTCCTGGGGCGGGGGCGGTTACCAAAAGAACAAATAAAAAAAAAATGAAAAAATCAAATAAATGACAGGAGACGCATAGGGATACAACAGAGGTGAGGTGCACCCTGCAGGAGAGGAGTCCGGCGGCAGCCGCGCCCTTTGTATCTGGGAGTTCCGCCTCTACCGCCAGCATCTCCCCCTCTCTTCCTCCTCCTCCCGCCCGCCAGTCAGGTGCTGCTGCTGTGTCGCACGGTGCTCCCCCTCCTCCCCGTCATTACTAATCCACTCTGGGGCAGAGTTTCCCATAATGACACGTTTGCATCTTGATGTCATGACGCAAACGCGTCATTACGTCAAACTCCACCGCTGAGCGGTTTAGTAATGACAGGGAGGAGGGGGATCACCATGAGACACATAAAGTGCTGCGTCAGGCGCGCCATGCGACTGCACGCGTCGCCCGCTGCAAGAAACGGTACTGTTCTTTGCATCCTCTAACTTTCTCCTCCCACCTCTCTCTCTCTCTCTCTCTCATACATCCTCTCTCCCTAATGCCCTGTCTCTCCCCTCTCATCTCTTTCTTTCACTTTCTTCTTGACAACTTCTCTCTCTTGTCCTTCTCTTTTTCTCTAATTTTCTCCTTTTCCATGAACGTCTGCTCTGCACTTGAATGGTGATGCCATGATAATTAGCAGAAATAGAAGCGCTATCCATATACAGCCATGTGCACTCTGATATGCCAGTTGGTATATTGTACAATGTACGTGCAGATTTTAATAAATGTTATATATATAAATATATATTTATATACACATATTTGGAACCCCCATATGTATCACCGTATGCATACCTCCCAAAATCTTAAGCCGAAAAGTGTGCGGGGCTTATATTTCATCACTGTGGGAACATGCCCAGTGCTCTATGAGCTGTTGGCGTGCCCCCTGTCCCTCTGTCTCTCATGAATAGATGCTGTGTGCATGTGCACAGCATCTATTATTCTCCGCTGCTCTGCTAAGCAGGGCAGCAAGTGACAGGAGCCTCCCAACTGCCCCCTACCCCCACTGTGGGACACTGCGGCCCGTGGGTTGGACAGCGGGACAGTCCCAAACAAAGAGGACTGTCCCGCAAAAATCAGGACAGTTGGGAGGTATGCCATATGGTACATTTTAAAAATCTACAGGTGACCTGGAAAACATGTAGTGTTAGTTCTCCTTGAGGACTGACTTTGGGAACCACTGGTGTAGAGAGAGGGGGAGCATTCCAGTGGTGGTTACAGCAATGGCAAAATCTTAGAGGCAAGAGTGGGAGGAAGTAATCACTTAGGAGACGAGATGGTATTCATTTGTGGAGCAAAGTGGATGAGCGGGAGTGTTAAGGGAGAGGAGGTGATAGAAATATTGTTCCTTTTACAAATTAATTTTCATTCAAATAAATACCACACTGTGCTTAATCTAAACCACCAGTTATGACAAAAAAAAAAAAAAAAATTTAAGCCAACAAAAACTGTAACATTTTAAATAATTGTAATTATTGTCATATATATTAAATTATTGTCAGAGAATTTTTGGTTTTGCAAAATTGTCAGAAATATTTTTTTAATTGCTTAATTAATAAAGGTTAGTACATAGAAATAATGTTAAAATAATAAATAACAAAGCTCAAAACAAATACCCAACCTAGTTTACAGTACATTAGTCACGTTCGATGGTGAAGAAATATAGCTAGACATAATTGTTCCATGGAAAACAATGTTCTAGAGGTATATCATAGAATTACGAACTTTACAGCCTGATTGATCACATATTTTCAATAATGCATTTATCCCTGAAAGTAGGCAGTGTCCAAGCCTGACTTTTTTTATTAAAATTTTTTTCAATAGATGCACATTTAATTCACAGCAAATAATGTGCAATGATTCTTTACAGTTGCTGAACAGATGGCCGAGGAAATTGCTCTTTGTTTAGTAAGATTATTAATATGTGGTGCATAAAGATAGGGTCATTGAAAACAAACAGCACTATATGGACTTATGCAAAGACAAACAATTAATTGCTGTTGTTTTAACCAGACACAAAAACTTTAAATTACGAGCAAGTCTTATCATTGAAAGCTTGTTGCCTCTAATTGAAATGGTGCATGTCCCTTTTTTATAATCAAGCCATTGAGCATCTGTTTACAGCAGACAATTTGATGTGTCTATAAATTCAATGGTTAGAGGTTGCTAATGAATTTTGTTTATAGCTCTGCCACCCGGGAAATTAGCATTTTAAAACTGGTGCAACCTTTTTGAAAAGATTAGTCCATTTTTCTGCACTGATGTCAAGGGAGGAAATGTGTTCTATAAAATGCTAGATGGCTTTACTGCAATTTTCTAAAATAAATACTTCTGATCCATTGAACATTACATAGTAAATAGAGATGAGAATCAATAGCAGCTCTTTGTGTTGTTTTTTTAACAGTGTTTTCTGAAAGTTAAAAAAATAAAAGGAATAAAAAGATAAATATTTTATTCAGAGCTAAATGGAGGAGAATTGGAGAATTATTCTTTTACATTTCAGGTGAAGGAGCCAGTTTGTATTCACTGATGTAATTGCATAGCATCAAGCTGGTTTGCATAATGGCTTGAGATAAATACAAACACATTTGAGAAGAAAGCAGAGAAATCTGCTCTAATAGAGCAATGTATCTTTAGAAAGCCTTCAAATTAAATATATACACAGCTGAATGCAAATTAACCGTTTACTTTTATATAATTGCCTGGCTGTTTTTTAAACTTTGCGCTGTGCGTGTGCTCATGAGAATAACTAAAACCATCCAACCTTATAGGTTCTAGAGTAGGCTACTGAAAATTAGAGATAAAACATAGGGATACAGTATGATCCTTGGAGAATAAACTCAATCATACTCACAATTACTCTACCAGACCTGGAATTCTCATATATTTGTAGCCACACAATAGGAGTGCAAAAAATATATCCTAAAATAATATCCTCAAATGAATATGGAGACATAGATGGTATTTATATCAAAATTATGTCGTATTGTAACCACACTGTCAGTATGATAAATTCAAGGAACCATAAAGGGTCATTCCATGTCAGTTCACCCAGGCATGACACCCACCGACTCAGATTTTCATGATACTTTGTACACTCGATACTACCACATAGCTACAAACCCATTTTTTCTTCTCTAGGCCTCACAGTTTTTGAGATATAGGGGGTCAAAGTTGCTGGGAAATGCCACTACTGATGCTCTGTTTTTTCTGAGGTATATCTGGAAAAAAAATCACATCTCAGTGACTGATCTACGTATCACTTTGAAATTTTTACCCTTTGTCAATCAAAATATGGAGATTTCAGTAAAAAATGTTTTATCAATATTGCCTGACTCCAGGAGTTCATCATACATTCCTTTACTTCATACTTTATAATTTTTTTGGTGCAAAAAAAAGTGGGTTCAATTAGCATTATCGACCTAAGGCAGATGAGTTATCATGTCCCATTTTTGTTTAAATTGAACCTTAAAGTATACTTTAAAAGGCTAGGAAGGAAAAATAATGGGATTTTGATTGCCTGTATGAGTATTTTAATGTTTAATTATAACTCTCTAGTTAAAAACGAAAATTACCATTAGGTATAATTTTGTAAATTTGTGATAACTTGTTTTTTTGCTAAAAAAAACTGCGATTTTACGGCAAATCTTGAAATTTGCTGCAATAATTAATTGTCGATCATTTTACCGTAAATTAAACTTCACCTACTCTGAGCAGGTGCAAAGCTGGGGAAAATCTCTATTTTAAGGTAAACATGTCAGGATTGACAACCCCCTGTGACACCCCTCCCTCGCCTAACGACTAAGTAGGCACTTTGACGTTTTTAATTATTTTAGCTGGCCAATAACAACATGTTGGTTTTTGGGTGAAAAAGTGCAAAGTGACGGAATTCGGGGTTCAAGGTAAGGACAGGTATATTGGGGTGCATTATGAGTGGATTTTTAGGCTTGCAGGTGGGAGTAGTCAGTCTTTTTCCACTTTTTTCCGTCTCCTAAGTTGACCCAAATATGAATTTACACCCATTTTTATGTACCCCAAATTTAATGAGAGCAGAAAAAACAGCTTTTATAAAAAAAATTCAATAAAAAAAAATATGCATATAAAAGCCATTTGACTCAATTTAAGTACTGTTCCCCAAATCTATTTAATATGACCTCTGATACACCTCTATACTGTTATCCTGTGTTAGTTTGGTATTTCTTGGGGTACAGGCTGATTTCCCCATTTTCCCCTACTCTTTTCACAGTAAATTCCTCCCATAGACCTTTTTATTATATAGGATATATTTCCTGCTTAAGGTTGCATTCCCTTATGTCTTTATAGACAACTAAGGGGGTTATTCAGATCTGATTGCTGCTGTGCATTTTCACACAGCGGGCGATCAGGTCCTAACTGCGCATGCTTATGCACCGCAATACGCACATGCGTCGGACAACAACAAAGGGCAAAGCTGGTCAGAGATGGGATGGTGTGAAAAATCTGATCGCACAGTCGTACGCAAGGTAATTGACATGAAGAGGCCGTTTTTGGATGGCAACTGAGCGTTTATTGGGAGTGTCCAGGGAAACGCAGGCATTCCCAAGCATTTTCAGGGAGGGTGTCTGACGTCAACTCTGTCCCCAAAAAGCCTGTTCTCATTGCACTGTAGGAGTAAGTCCTGGGCTGCACAGAGACTGCACACAGTTGATTTTTGCAGCTCGGTGTACACATGCGATCGCACACTTGCACAACAAATTTACACTCCCCCTTGGGGCGGCGACTATCTGAACGCAGGACAGCAAAGTTTGCAGCCCAGCGATCAGATCTGAATCACCCCCCAAGTCCCCAAGGGCATAGCTACCATAGGTGCAGGGAGTGCAGCTGCTATGGGGCCCAGAGTTGAGAGGGGCCCACCTTCCCTGTCAAAGTTACATGTGTTATATACGTTTTTTGCCACTGGGTAGTACGTAGGGGTCCTTTCAAACTTTTCCCTAGGTCCTGCAATATATCTAGGTATGCCCCTGGACCTGCTCATTGTAGTGTGAAATTAAATGAACTGGAGGGCATTTTAATGTTATATAATATGAACCGGTCACTGTAATGAGGCACAATATGAACGGGGCCCGCCACACCACTATATATCATAATGTGAATTGGGGGTACTGTGCGGCATAGTGTGTACTGGCAGCTCTGAAATGTAACATAGGGTGAACTTAAGCTCTACTGCGATTCATAAAAGAAACTAGGGCACTACTATGGGGCATAACATTAAATAAAGCTCTACTGTGGTTCAGAAAATGAACTACAGTAGGGCACTGTTATAGGCTATACAACTAACAACTGCTGCAGAGAAGTGTCTCTCTAGAAGCATTGGGGCAGGGGCCCCTTCATAATGTTGCTATGGGGCCCACAAAGTACTGGCTATGCCCCTGTAAGTCACTGATGTTGTTTCCACAGTTAAAGCACTCCACTGTTTTCCGCTTTGTACTGTAAAGAAGGCCAGATCCCTAAACACTGGCTATAAAGCTGTGGTAGTATTTATGTGTAACTGGTTTAATTACTAAACACACTATGGGTACTGTAGATGTAAAATTACAAAAAAGCCCCGTACTGCAGTGCACAATCTTAACCTTACCAAACTTATATAAAATAATGATTTAGACAATGATACAGCATTTATAAATGATCAGTCTTTTTATTTAAGTAACATTAACATCAATAAAATGATCTAATGGCGGCATATAGAAAGAATGGACAGTAGACCAGTGGCTATAACTTCTTATGCCAAACAGCTATCCTCCATCACGCTTGCAGGGCCAATTGCCCTTCTCAACAGCAAGTATATGGGGGCTCCATATCCCCTTCCAATACACGATGAATGCCTTGTCAGTCAGCTGGAGCCACTATACCCAATAGAGTAAAATAAGCCTAAACAGTGTATTAAAGTGAAGACCATCTGGATATAATTGCAGGGAATAGCCACGCCCTACCATTACTGCCCGCCACACCACATAGTCAAAAAATGAGGGAGGGAGGAGGGAAAGTCATAGGTAAAAGAGGTAGATCCCTGCCTAGCACTCCACTGCAGCAACAAATCACCTCCCCTTAACACTCCCACAAATACCTGCTTTAGGCTGACAAACCTACACAACATTTAACTCTACAGTTCCCTGCACTGTGCTCCTAGCAATATAGTCACTACCTACTGTAGGTGTTTCATAAAGTGCATTCTCTCTTCATTATCTAAGAAGTGTAATCATGTTTTTTTATCATGTTAATTGCCAGTCTCATGCCTTGGGATAGTTAGCACATTGGTAGTATGGCATTACAGTACCCAGCTGGGTACCTAATGCTTTTATGGTCATTTATGATATGGCCTTCCCTCAACTTCGAGATAGTCACTGTTTCAGGGTCACTGGATGAAGGCTTGAACTGTAACTTTCAGATGCATGTTACTATCTGTGGGTTGGTAGTATGTTGACATACTATACGTATAGTATAATATCAGATGTTAGATGTCCTATAGATTGTAAGCTTGCGAGCAGGGCCTTCCTACCTCTGACTGTTTGTTATCACCCAGTTTGTTATATCATTGTTATTTCCAATTGTAAAGCGCAACGGAATTTGCTGCGCTATATAAGAAACTGTTAATAAATAAATAAATGTTTTCCATAAAGTCGTATACTGTACAAGTAACTGATCTTCTTATAGCTATACAGGTTGAGTATCCCTTATCCAAAATGCTTGGGACCAGAGGTATTTTGGATATCGGATTTTTCCGTAGTTTGGAATAATTGCATACCATAATGAGATATCATGGCGATGGGACCTAAATCTAAGCACAGAATGCATTTATGTTTCATATACACCTCATACACACAGCCTGAAGGTCATTTAATACGATATTTTTAATAGCTTTGTGTATTAAACACAGTTTGTGTACATTGAGCCATCAAAAAACAAAAGTTTCACTATCTCACTCTCACTCAAAAAAGTCCGTATTTCGGAATATTCCGTATTTCGGAATATTTGGATATGGGATACTCAACCTGTATTGGTACAGTACGGGGATTTAATTAGCATATCTGACTGATGTTGTCCATAAGTTTAAAGGACAGCCTTTACTCCTTCTGCCAACTGTTGTCTATATGCCAAGTATATAGCAGAATATTATCATAAATATCTGGTCTTTTTGATTTTGAACATGAATGCATTTGCATATCATGATTCCACATTGGGCCCAATAACACATCTAGAGATGTACTGGATCTGTGTTTTGGTTTTAGATCTTTTTTTTTTTTTTTACAAAAATGATAAAAACAGCTAAGATCACAGATTGTTGGCCTGTTTTTGTTCCTACGGTATTATTAACCTCAATAACATTCCCAGTCAATTTTGAGCACCTCACAGCTCACAGTATTGTTTTCATCCAGTTTAGGCCAAAAGGTTGCACCGAGGTAGCTGGATGACTAAGCGACAGCAGTGGGTGGCATACACGTGTCACTTAAACTTCCAACATGGCACATCTAGGAAACAGAATAGCAATGTAGTGGCAGACAGGCTGGCAATATAATAAACCATTATTCAGTAAATATTGCAGAATCTGCATTCCTTCCATCGCATGCTTGGGGGGCACCCATTGTAGGGCAAGGCCGCCCAGCATGCTGAATGGCCTGCCCATTGTCTGCGACCACAATTTAATTGCGGTCGCAGCAACTTTGGATGACCCCCTGTAGCTGCAGCTATGCTGCGTATGCAGGCAGTCAGCCACCTTTATTTCCATTGGTGTGGCTGCGTGTGATGTCATGCAGCTGCCCCAAAAAATTCCGCCGCCTGCCCCAGTTCTCCCCATGCCTCCCCTACAATGGCCCGTCACCCCTTCCCCCCCCACCTGCACAGAGAACGCTTCTGCCTATCAAACAGATCAAGCCGCATTGGCTGAGTGCACATGCATAGAACGGGACCTGCGTGTGCACACTAGTGCTGCAGATGGGGTTATTGCAGTTGCATTGCTTAGTGATGCGACCTGAATATCACCCATAATGCAAAGAAAAGAGGTGCTAGATGGAATTGTCCTCCCATCCACCCATGTTATATATATTAAACAGGACATGCACAGTTTAACAAACCAATCACTATGTGTATGAAAATGACACTGTGGTATGACCTACAACATACCAATATGTGTATGAAAATTACACTGCGGTATGACCTACAGCATCACAATACTTGTATGAAAATGACACTGCAGCATGACCTACAGTGTAACAGCGTAACAGTGTAACAATACTTGGACAAAATTGAGGTACCAAGCAAAGTGTCACGATATATGTATGATTATACACTGCAGTCTAACCAGCAGTGTCACAGAAAAATAAAAGTATAGTACACTGAGGTGTAGCACAAAAAGAAAATTATATATATATATATATATATATATATCCACAACAGAGGAGCACTCACCAGTCTTCAAAGCAGTTTTTTCTTTATTTTCAACAAATCATGAAAGAGGGGGGTATCGACGTTTCGGTCCCTGGTGGGACCTTTGTCAAGATCATCTAGTATTGTGAATAGCCCCCATTTATACCAAAACATGGCCCTCTCCCCAATAACCAAATTGGAGCAGTTCCATATAGATACATTAAAATCACAGATATTACAAAACATATACAAACATCACATACTTACATTTAACATCTAGTGTGCAAAATTATTATATTAAAAACATAGATCCACCGTAAAGCGCCACTTGGAGTAGTATGGTAACGGCAGAAGCGGCGTGCATTCCACTGCATCCCGCACTTCCGGTCCGTGGAACGCAAGTTCCGATCACATGACCGGAAGTGTGTAGATCAACATAGCTGCATAGAGATAAAGTGTGTTACATTGAAGCTCCGTGTTCCCGGTCTCTGGAACGCAAGTTCCAGTTACATGACCGGAAGTATAGAGTGCATTAGTTGGTATTCATAGGTAGCATATGGTAACACAGTCGCCATGGTGACCAGCAGTCACATTCACCAATTAATGTGTATAAAAAGATTATCAGTGCACCTATATATTGGCAATTAAAACAGTGGATATATGTATCACAAAAGGAGCCATATTTGGCTAATGTTACATGGACTCTGGTATAATCCTTAAATATATTATTTTATTTTAACTATATTGTTTAGCAAGCTCTAATGATTTTGGGTACAGACACAGACCATCCTGTTATGGAAATCCAGAACAGCAAAAAATTATATAAAAAATATATATATAGAAATATATATAAAAATGAAACAAATTTGAAAAATGAAAAAAATATATGAAATGTAAAGAGTGTAAATACGAAGATATGAAATTAAAGATCATTCTAGAAAAACTCCATATTGAATGCCTCCATTTAGGCCCCGTGGGCGTATAGTGTCCAATCGGTAAATCCATGATGCTTCTCGTTGCAGTAATAGTTTTGCTCTGTCACCTCCCCTTTTCAGGGGTAATATCCGATCTATAATCATGCATTTAAGTGATGCCAGGGTGTGTTTTGCCTCATAGAAGTGCCTTGCTACAGGCTTATCTGAGTGTCCAACATTTATTGCTGTACTGATGGATAGGCGATTATTCGCCATTCTGTCTCGGAATGGACGGATCGTTTTGCCCACATACATCAGGGAGCATGGGCACATGTGTATGTAGATGATGAAATCAGAGGTACAGCTTACTCGCTGATGAATTTTAATTTTCTGTCCAGTATGTGGATGATGGAAATATTCACCAGAGTTCATACTTCTACATGTTGTTCAGTTTACACATCGATAACACCCCATTTTCTGCGATCGTAGCCATGAGTCAGATTCTAGTTTTAGTGGTCTATCAGGTAGCATGAGGATTTCTTTTAAATTCCGCCCCCGTTTGAAGCTGATTAGAGGCTTAGCTGGTAAATGCTTGTTAAGAGCTGGATCACTCTTGACCTCCGGCCAAAGGTTTTTAACTGCTTGTCGTACGGCTGAGCCTGCAGTATCAAACGTTGTAGTGACCACAAATGGACTTTGCAACCTCTGTTGTTTCTTTAAATTTCCAGAGGAAAAAAATCTTTTGAGCTTTGTGCAAACAATTATTAATGATCTGTTCACTAATAATCATTAATAACTGTTTGCACAAAGCTCAAAAGATTTTTTCCTCTGGAAATTTAAAGAAACAACAGAGGTTGCAAAATCCATTTGTGGTCACTACAACGTTTGATACTGCAGGCTCAGCCGTACGACAAGCAGTTAAAAACCTTTGGCCGGAGGTCAAGAGTGATCCAGCTCTTAACAAGCATTTACCAGCTAAGCCTCTAATCAGCTTCAAACGGGGGCGGAATTTAAAAGATATCCTCATGCAACCTGATAGACCACTAAAACTAGAATCTGACTCATGGCTACCATCGCAGAACATGGGGTGTTATCGATGTGTAAACTGCACAACATGTAGAAGTATGAACTCTGGTGAATATTTCCATCATCCACATACTGGACAGAAAATTAAAATTCATCAGCGAGTAAGCTGTACCTCTGATTTCATCATCTACATACACATGTGCCCATGCTCCCTGATGTATGTGGGCAAAACGATCCGTCCATTCCGAGACAGAATGGCGAATAATCGCCTATCCATCAGTACAGCAATAAATGTTGGACACTCAGATAAGCCTGTAGCAAGGCACTTCTATGAGGCAAAACACACCCTGGCATCACTTAAATGCATGATTATAGATGGGATATTACCCCTGAAAAGGGGAGGTGACAGAGCAAAACTATTATTGCAACGAGAAGCATCATGGATTTACCGACTGGACACTATACGCCCACGGGGCCTAAATGAAGGCATTCAATATGGAGTTTTTCTAGAATGATCTTTAATTTCATATCTTCGTATTTACACTCTTTACATTTCATATATTTTTTTCATTTTTCAAATTTGTTTCATTTTTATATATATTTCTATATATATATTTTTTATATAATTTTTTGCTGTTCTGGATTTCCATAACAGGATGGTCTGTGTCTGTACCCAAAATCATTAGAGCTTGCTAAACAATATAGTTAAAATAAAATAATATAATTAAGGATTATACCAGAGTCCATGTAACATTAGCCAAATATGGCTCCTTTTGTGATACATATATCCACTGTTTTAATTGCCAATATATAGGTGCACTGATAATCTTTTTATACACATTAATTGGTGAATGTGACTGCTGGTCACCATGGCGACTGTGTTACCATATGCTACCTATGAATACCAACTAATGCACTCTATACTTCCGGTCATGTAACTGGAACTTGTGTTCCAGAGACCGGGAACACGGAGCTTCAATGTAACACACTTTATCTCTATGCAGCTATGTTGATCTACACACTTCCGGTCATGTGATCGGAACTTGCGTTCCACGGACCGGAAGCACGGGATGCAGTGGTACGCACACCGCTTCTGCCATTACCATACTACTCCAAGTGGCGCTTTATGGTGGATCTATGTTTTTAATATAATAATTTTGCACACTAGATGTTAAATTTAAGTATGTGATGTTTGTATATGTTTTGTAATATCTGTGATTTTAATGTATCTATATGGAACTCCTCCAATTTGGTAATTGGGGGGAGGGCCATGTTTTGGTATAAATGGGGGCTATTCACAATACTAGATGATCTTGACAAAGGTCCCACCAGGGGCCGAAACGTCGATACCCCCCTCTTTCATGATTTGTTGAAAATAAAGAAAAAACTGCTTTGAAGACTGGTGAGTGCTCCTCTGTTGTGGATTTACATTGGAATTGATGGGTCAGAATTATCTATCATTATATGGAAGTCACCCCAGCATATACTTAAAAGGCCAGAGTGTGGACTGTTTGGAAATTATGTGTATATATATATATATATATATATATATATATATATAGCTTAAAAAGGACGAGGCGGCACTCAGGAGACTATGGTGAACAGGTGAACTCTGTCAAATTGAACTCTATCGACGTTTCGGGGTGCAAGCCCCCGTCTTCAGGACACACAGTGTCACTGTGTGACCTGAAGACGGGGGCTTGCACCCCGAAACGTCGATAAAGTTCCATTTGACAGAGTTCACCTGTTCACCATAGTCTCCTGAGTGCCGCCTCGTTCTTTTTAAGCTATACATACCCAGACTGCCTAGTCTGGAAGGGAGGTCACCGGAGCAGGAGCTTTGCTCAGATAGCCCATGGGGGAGTGCCAGACATCTTGCCTAATATATATATATATATATATATATATATATAGAACGATAGATAGATATAGATAGATATATTTATTTATATTTTTATTAGATTTTTTGCTTTTATTTACTTTTTACACTGGGGCAGAACAACCCTAGATTGACAGAGCACCTCTGGACAGGCACAGCAGCCCATGGTCGGACACAGCAGCCCCTTGATGGGCAGACACAGCAGCCTCTTGATGGACAATACTGCACCGCTTTATGTACACCAACGCACCCCTGGGGATGGACCACCTACAGTTGGGGTACCACCTACAGTGTCACAATATGTGTATGATTACACTGTGGTCTGACCGGAAGTGTTACAGAAAAATAATGGTATTGTACACTTGGGTATAACACACACACACAAAAAAATAAATAAAATAAAATAAAATAATAATAATAATAATAATAATAATAATGAATATATATATATATATATATATATATAATGTTAGCTTTTTGAAATGGGGCAGAACACCCCTAGATTGTTAGAGCAGCCCCGGAGGACAAAGCAGCCTCTGTATGTATGCAGCACAGACAGAGCACCCCTGAAGGACAAAGCAGCCCCAGCCTCTTGATGGACAACACAACAGCACCCTCGGGTGGACAACACAGTACCCCTGGACAGATTTACCATGGACACAGCTCCCCTTGAGGACAAAGCAGCCCTGGTCCCTTGATGGACAACACAGCAGCACCCCTGGATAGACAACAGAGCACTGCTGGATAGACATAGCATGGACATGTCCGCTGGATAGACATAGCATGGACATGAGAATCCAACAGTGGGAGGATGATGTTTTGCCTTGTTTTGGGAATTGAGTCAGGTGGAAATACCCGAGGATTGGATTGGGAAGTTTGGGGGGTCTGGTTCTTTGAGAACCGGACCCGCTCACCTCTAAACACAACCAGATGTTTTATTGAAAATGTACTCCATCATACATAAAGCCATTTTTGTTGTGACTGGTGCTGGATATGCCACATTTTCCTTCAGGAATTAAATCATTTACTTGATTGTGGAGGATGCTCCTATACAAGGTACAGACGGGTTGGGTAATGAATGCCGGCAGTTAGGATGCTGGCGAACGGATACCAACCCTATCATCCTGACTGCCTCTATCCCAACAGGGGCATGCAACTAAACCAACCCTACCCCTCTTACCCCTAACCCTTTCTTCCAGCAGCATTTCCCTAATGCTCCCCGCAGCTAAACCTTAACCCTCCCTGGCATACTTACATTTGGGATTCTGGCTATCAGGGTTCCGGTGTTGGTGACAGGATTCCGGTGTCAATTCTCCTGACCGCTGGCATCCTATACATCAGGATGCCAACTACATCCCCTACAGCAGGGGTGGGGAACCTCCAGCCCATGGGTCGTATAAGGCCTGCAAAGCTGTTTATTCTGGCCCACCCACTTGTCCAGTGGCGGCGTGTCTCAGTTGTTAGGGCAGGGAGGAGAGTGCAGCTACATGTCCATTGGCAGCGGCGGTTAGGATCTCAAACCAGCCGCCAGTTCATGAGCCAATCAGAGATTGTGGACCGGCAGCGGCGGCTCCTGATTGGCTGCTGGTACGCAAGCTCTTATTGGATCTCAAACTAGCCGCCGGTTCATGAGCCAAAGAGCTCGCAGACGGGCAGCCAATCAGGAGCCACTGCTGCTGGTCCGCGATCTCTGATTTGCTCACGAACCGGCGGCTGGTTTGAGATCCTACACGCCGCCGCCGCCCGACATAGCCGCACTATCCTCCCTGCCCTGACCACCTGACAGCTGAGACACGCTGCCGGATGGAGCAGCAGCAGTTAGCAACACAGTGGGGGGGGGGCACTGTGGGGGAATTTGTGGATCTGGCACTGTGGGGGCATTTGTATACCTGGCACTGTGGGGGCATTTGTATACATTACACTGTGGGAGCATATGTATATCTGGCACTGTGGGGGCATATGTATATCTGGCACTGTGGGCATTTGTGTTTCTGGCGCTGTGGGGGCATTTGTGGATCTAGCACTGTGGGGGAATTTGTGGATCTGGCACTGTGGGGGCATTTGTGGATCTGGCACTGTGGGGGAATTTGTGGATCTGGCTCTGTGGGGGCATTTGTATATCTGGCACTGTGGGGGCTTTTGTATATCTGGCACTGTGGGGGCATTTATAGATCTGGCACTGTGGGGGCATTTGTATATCTGGCACTGTGGGGGCATTTGTATATCTGGCACTGTGGCGGCATTTGTGTATCTGGCACTGAACTGGCATGTGTGTCTGGCACTGCACTATTGGGGGCATATGTGTATCACATCCCATTTTAATTGGCCACACCCATTTTTTGGCACGCACACTCAGTACCTCTAAGGGGCCGAACTACTGGGGGGCAGGGTAATTTTTAAGTTGATAATTTTTGTATGGCCCCCAAAGGATTTTATAAATATCCAAATGGTTCTTGGTAAAAAAAAGGTTCCCCTCCCCTGCCCTACCGATATCAAATGTACAAAACAATATGTTTTCCCAGAAATAACTTTTGCATTTGACTAGTAAACTTAAACTAGTAAACTATGACTAGTAAACTTAAATGGGGATTTTAAGTGAGTGCCTTTTCTTCATACAGCTAGAAGTGTATAACAATGAAATGTAGTAATAGTTTGCATACAGTAATGACCCATGGAAGAAGCTACTGCCAGGGGATTATCCAAACTCCTATTGCTTTTGTCAGAACTATAGTGTAATTAATAAATGCAAATATTACATTTACAATGTTAACTATAATTAAATACAAACACAAGTACAAGAAGAATATTAATTTTAATTGATTTAAGCAAAATAAAATGAAATACAAATATCTATTATTATGAATTAGAAACATTATTTCCTGCTGCAGTCCAAATTAGTAAAAAAATATCTATTAACTAAGGTATGTAATTGGCTATGTCTTCACTTAATATATCAGCCCCACTATCAGCTGGTGAGGTCAAATGAATAATCTAACCAGTAGGGTCTACATAGTGGTGCAGTTCATCACCACTATTATCATCATCATCATCAACAACATCATCATCCGTATATCTTGTTGCACCACTCCTGAAGCACTTAAAAGAGCTAGATCTCTGGAGAGGTACATACTGTATATGTGTCTCTATACAAGTATGGCTCAGTCGCAATTACTTGACAATCAGTGCTTCCTTCCTCAGTTCTGACTTTCTGCACTTTGCAAGGAAGTGCAGGTGTCAGATGCAACCAAATCTGCATACACATGTTCAGTATGTTACCTGACCATAGTTTCCACAGTTTCCCCATATAACAAACATTGTTAAGATTTACAACACCACATTCCAGTCATTTTATTAGTACACCAAGAAAACAGACATAAAAAATACTACAGGCTCAGTTCCCATATCTGAAAATACTATATCCGGAAAGGAATATTACGAAATCCAACTTTTAATGAGTGCGATAGTGACATCTTTGAGTTCTGATGGTGCAATGAATACAAACTTTGTTTTATGCACGGAATTATTAAAAATATTGTATAAAATTACCTTCAGACTACATGTATAAGATGTATATGAAACATAAATTTATTTTGTGCTTAGACTTGGGTCTCAACCCCAAGCTATCTCATTATGGTATGCAAATATATCAAAATATGGAACAATTCAAAACACTTCTGGTCCCAAGCAATTCAGATATGGGAGGCTTAACCTGTAAAAGGAAGAAAATCAGTTACTGTAGTTTAAGGTAAAAAAGACACTCGGCTAGATGCATCATCGCTTGGAAAGTGATAAAATGGAGAATGAAAATTACCAGCCAATCAGCTCCTTACTGCCATTTTTCAAACACAGCCTGTGACATGGCAGTTAGGGCCTGGCACTTTTTCACTCTCTATTTTATCACCTTCCAAGCGATGATGCATCTAGGCCACTGTCTAGAAAAAATTTACAGTTCGCAAGTATCACCCCTGCATAATTTTAGTACTATTACTGAATTGTACTTCATGCATTGACATGATAAAAAATTTTTTATGGCCATGATGAAACTACATTATACATCCTTTGATTCATATAATATTTTTTAAAGATTTTATTTGCTTTACATTAGTGTTTATTAAGTCAATTCAACTGGGCTAATTGACCTTTTCACCTGTCTAGTTTAGTTTTATTGACTGCAATGTATTATCTGCATCCCATTGTAAAATTCAGTCTACCTCACATTCTCCTTAATTACCTATGTCTTAAAATCCACTATGCTATAGTTTGTGGTAATAGAATATCACTGTTGTTGAGTTTTGTAAGGGATTAAACCCTGTTTCCTCTTATAATTCCACCCCCTTTGTTAGAGAAAATTACATTATTTCCAAAAATTCAAAGACTAGTGGACTTTATGAAATTGTTATGCACGTTGGAATACTAATTGCAGCAGAATATAAATAATTGTTAATAAATAAATGTTAATAAATAAATAACAGGACATCCATTATGCATTTTATACTGATGTATTGTAAAAATTGAATTAAATATAGCTATACTATAATCATTTTCTAACGTTTTATATAAAATTCACTTTTTATCCCCTACATAATTTTGTCTAAAGTCAAAAATATGATTTCAATTAAAAAGCCTCAAATGTATTATCATTTCCACTATCTTACACTGTATTTTATGTTGGAGGTACTACAGTTTCTCTAACCCAGAAAAAACTATGAAGTAACAGAAATGTACTCATCGGAAATGTAACATTTCAAAATGTGTTTAGAGAAGACAATTGCAGAGCTGGCTTTCCAGATGGTTACAATAAATTACTTGTTTAACATCTCTTTTTCTCTACAGAACATTATTAATTTATCACTGTGTTTTGTAGTCTCAGTTTTGTTTATTATTTGCTATTTCTTTCCAAGTGGATTTTCTGCTTAAACCTTAACATTTACAGATATTAATATAATTTGTTATACAGGTTGAGTATCCATTATCCAAAATGCTTGGGACCAGAGGTATTTTGGATATCGGATTTTTCCGTATTTTGGAATAATTGCATACCATAATGAGATATTGTGGTGATGGGACCTAAATAAAAGCACATAATGCATTTATGTTTCATATAAACCTTATACACACAGCCTGAAGGTCATTTTAGCCAATATTTTTTATAACTTTGTGCATTAAACAAAGTTTGTGTACATACACACAATTCATTTATGTTTCATATACACCTTATACACACAGCCTGAAGGTCATTTAATACAATATTTTTAATAACTTTGTGTATTAAACAAAGTTTGTGTATATTGAGCCATCAAAAAACAAAGGTTTCACTATCTCACTCTCACTCAAAAAAGTCCGTATTTCGGAATATTCCGTATTTCGGAATATTTGGATATGGGATACTCAACCTGTATTAACATTTCACAGTGCTGAATTATTCCTCACTGTATACATATGGAAGGTGAAATACACATACAAAGTTGTTCTATAATAGGGAATCGAAATACTGTGTCTGAATATGTACTGCCTTGGAAAAGCATGTTACTGATTGTTGTCTTTTTATACACCTTGACCCCCTTTTTTGGTAGTGTCAAACCTGGGAAAAGGGATATGGCTGATTCTGAAGGTGGGCCAAACATTAGAAATCTAAAACTGTGGATATAATATCTAATAATTAAAAATTTATAAATTAATGTATACCCCGTCCATGGAAAATTGGGCAATGCCTTGCATGTTTACAATGAAGTGGTGACCAAAGATATACTGTACCACTGCTCTACCAATATTACATGTGCAGGTTAGTCCTGTAGCAACAATGGAACTAAACCCCTTTCCTCCTCATAAATCCTCATGACAATCCTGGACCATAGAGTAAATTTATATTAGAGAAGTACACCGACCCTTATGTTTTGGTTTTAGATCTATATTAATTTTGTGTACTGGTTCTAATTTTTCAAAACTACCCTCATGTGTTTTGATTTTGGTTATGTATTTTTTGTAAGTGCTAAAAACATCTAAAATTATTAACCTCTATATCTCTAATTTCCAGTCATTTCCAGTCAATTTTGGTGTGATCACGTGACTGGGAACCAAGTTTGTGATTCCCGGGCCCGGATTGGTCATGACCGGACAGAGATGTGACGGGAATGTGACCGCACATCGGACTTTTTAATTTTGATTTGAATACGTTTCTAAAGGTAATTTTTTAAGGATTGTATATAAGATGTACTGCTGTACCGATTTGAAGAGTGGGATTGCCTTCGTACTTTTAGAATTTAGGACAGATAAGATAATTGATATTTACACACATGGCAGTAATTGTTCCCATTATGGGGGTATATAAGTGAGCTCTTGTGCCACTCCACTTATGCTTCTGAGGAAACTGGGTGCTGTTCTGCCTGGAGAAACACATCAAGTCTGTGTCTCCTAACAGTCTCCAGTCACCATTTACCGGAATCCTGCTTCGGACCCATTGCACTTTTTTGGACTAAGCTTCATCTACTTCCACACCGGTTTATGCATACCTACTGGATCTAAGAGCATAACTTTTTATGCTCGGCAAAGATACATCTGTGAAGGGAACTTCACAGAAACTATCCTGCATGGGTAATATTCCATTTGAATTAACTGGTTGAGAGACTAATGTGAGATCATAAGAGTCCTCCTAACGGTGCATTACAATCAGTGGTGGTGATAATAATAGAGAGACAGTACTGTTGGAGCAATTTATTGTTTTTATTTTAAGCATATCTTATCCGTCTTTTTTTACATTTTGATTGGAGAGAGAAAATAAGCAACAGCACTAGTTCAATATTCACTTTTTGTACCTCTACATACCTAGGGTTTGACACCCCTTTACCGGCTGCTATTGGCAGCTCAGTGGACACATTTTCAATTTTGACCACATCCCGGCTCATAATACTGCTTTCACCAATATTGGTCAAAGGCTGCAGTGAGCTGGCTGGTTACTAAGCAACGGAGCAGAGGCATAAACACACAGCAGTTTATAGCACATCAATAAAACATTGCCAGAAAGCAGTGGCAGAAAAGAAAAGTGGTGCAAAATGGAATTGCCCTTGGGTCCTCCCACACTTATATTGGATATTAAAAAGGACACGCAGTTTAATAAACCAAGCACTTCAGCGACAGGGGCTGCCACATTTGTGGCTGAAGTATTTGGTTTATTTGGGCCCCCACAAAACAAGCTACCAATATCATCATCACACAGTATTAACTGTGTACTTTGACATAATTGGTGGGAAAGGTATTCCTCATGAAATTTGTAGTTCATTTTTATGAACATCATCTTTTCAACATTTTGAGGAAATAGCCTCCTACACGGATTGCTCATATGGTTTTTGGCTGTGCTGAAAATTCTTTCCAAATGCATACTGTAGGTTGGGCAGCTTAAGTAAAGCATAGCAAGTTTGAACTATGGGCTCCAAATAGCCTTTTTATCCTCCCATTAGTTAAAGGGAATGTCTGACATGCTTATTTGTACATTGTCATTAAAATAATACTCCAACATTTTTTAGATGGTCACTGTATCAGATTGTGTCAAGGTAAATGTGTCACTAATATGCAATTCTTTAAGACCTGACCAGATGTCAAAATGTTGTGTCACTCTGGTGCTCTGAGTTGACTCATCCTTTTCACAGTGAGTCTCTTGGGAAATCTCATTTTTTTTTCCTGGCAGCAGGAGTTGCAAGAGAATGAAGGAAGATACGTCATATGATATGCTTCTTGAGCTGCCAATTTGCTCACAAAAAGCTCTTTGCATCTCTAAAAATCTGTAAGCCAGAAAGAAAGACCTGGCAACGTGAATAAAGAACTTCATCTTCAAGTCCAACAAATTTAGCCGAATCGCTTCATTGCATCTCCTCATTCAGTTTCTTGAGCTGACTTTCTATTCTAGTCTAATTAAGTGAATCACCTGACTCAAGCTGACAGTGCCTGGACTGACTTCACAGATTACCACTTTGGTTTCAGTATCTTGCATAAAATGTAAAGTATTCTCCACTGTACTGGACTAAGGCACATTCCCCCTACTCTCCCTATGTCATGGCTTGTTGTGTATGCTTTGCTGGCTTGTTGTTGTTACTCCATTGGCTAAAGCCTATAAAAGGTGGAATTCCACCTTGTTGCTACCTCTTGCTTCAGTTTGTGGATAGCAAATTTAACTGTTCTTGCAGCCGCTGCAATCTCCTACATGCTGTTGCTGAATGCTTAAAATATTTCAAAAGTTTTCTGTCCACTGCCTGTCATTTAAAAAAAATCAGTACCACCAAGTGGACTGTGTGTGCAAAACATGGGACATGGGGGGGTCATTCTGAGTTGATCACTCGCTAGCAGTTTTTAGCAGCTGTGCAAACGCTATGCTGCCACCCACTGGGAGTGTATTTAGCAGAAGTGCGATCGCTTGTATCGCAGAGTGTCTACAAAGTTTTTTTGTGCAGTTTCAGAGTAGCTCAAAACCTACTCAGCGCTTGCGATCACTTCAGACTGTTCAGTTCCTGTTTTGACGTCACAAACCCGGCCAGCGTTTGCCCAGCCATGCCTGCATTTTTCCTGGCACGCCTGCGTTTTTCTGAACACTCCCTGAAAACGGTCAGTTGACACCCAGAAACGCCCACTTCATGTCAATCACTCTGCGACTGAAATGCTTCGCTAGACCTGTGCAAAACGACATCGTTCGTTGTGCCCGTATGACGCGCGTGTGCATTGCGCCGCATACGCATGCACAGAACTGCCATTTTTAGCCTGATCACTGCGCTGCGAACAAATGCAGCTAGCGTTCAACTCGGAATGACCCCCATGGTCAAATTTATCCAGTTGTTATGCTCTCACACTATTACTGGTGTTATCAGAAATGACAAATCCTGAGGAAAGTGCTTTGGCATTTCTTAGCTTTTTTAACAGGCTGACACTGGTATGCCTCTTAAAGATGCCAGTGATACAGAGAGTAGCCTGACTGTGAATGAGCTGGTGTTTTTGTGTTAGATACTGTCGGTGCTGCTGAAGGAGATACACCCACCCAGTGGGTTGTCACACTCATGTAATCTGTAGTTTTACCAGTACTGCTTGTTTACAGATCTGTTGTTAATTGAACAGTGGGTACAATGGCATTGAATAGGCCAACATTTTGTTTTGTTTAATGTCCTAGTAATTGCAAGGCATTGCTTCTTGGGCAAAATGGAACCAAGATAGTATTAGGTAGCAGGAACACAGAACTCAATTAACTGCCTAAAACTGATGCATTAATAGAATATACTGGATGCAGATCTAATACTAGCATAGCCCTCATGCCTTCAGTGATCCACTGTGCAACTGGACGGCATCTTTCATACAGTACTTGCTTCATCTTGCAAAGGATTGTTTCACAGTCAATTGTTGTTTGAAACTACTAGTAGTCTACTTGGTCCCTTCTGGGATAAAGATTCACCCCCAAAGCAGTAGCTATCCTGGATAGGGTGGGTTTTGCCTTGTAAGTGATTGCCCCTTTAAGAAAACATCTGAGTTTGGCTGGCATCCCGCGTGGCCACCTAACTCGGGCGTCATTACATCTGGCCCATAGAATCTAGTACTTAATCAGAAGATCTTACCATACTCATATGGTATTTGCATTTATATATGCTCATGCTTGGGCTCTAGGTTTTCCAGCAAAATTGAATTACTGACTTTCATAGCCCTAGATACTGTAACCAGGGTCCAAGGTACTTAAAGCACCTTCTGAGTCATTATACATTTGAAGAACTCTTAGTAGTACGGAGAATCTCCCATACTTGAGTGTCCAGCTATTAGGTTTGCAGTTTTGATCCCCTGGATCTCACTGCATCACATTGTTTAAGAGGCCTTTACTCTAGAAACCATCAAAAATAGACTGTACTTACCATACTTTTTACTCAAGCATTTCATAAATGCCCATTCAGTTACTATAAAGAAAACAAAAACAAAAAAAAAACAAAACAAAAAACTAAATGCCTTGCTCTTTTATCTGTATGTAATACTTAAGTTTATTTTTGCAAAGGTAAAGCACTATTGGGGAAAAATAGTTATTTAAATAGCATTATTATTATTATTATTATTATTATTATTATAGTCTGCTGCAATCTATTTGTGTACAGTGGAAGAGTTGCCCATAGCAGCCAAACATTTTCTACCTATCAACATAGATAAACTGCTATCTGGAAGCTTATTAGTTGCTATATGCAACTTTTCCACTTGTCTTTTCTTTTAAACTTTTCTCTTTTCACTGCTTGATACATCATAAATAAAGTCACAAAAAACATTACAGATGTTATCCCCTAGTACAGTACATGATGTTTGAATATCCAAGGATGAATGGCCCCTGCTGTGAGAGAGGGAAGAGGTCCATTGAGAGAAGCCAAATGTTCATATCCCTATGTCATACTTACCTACTTTTGAAAAAGCATTTCAGGGAGATTGTGAAAGTAACACCTATCAGTGCGGGCATGTACTGCTACATCTGAGAGGCGTGTCTTGAAAATAACTTACATTCACATGTAAATGATCCCCAAAGTTAGTAAGATCTACTTGTTGAAGAAAAAACTGATATTTTGCAGGATTTTTTTGAGTATTGTGTTTTACAAGAGGTTCCATATACTGTAAGTGGCCACAAGAAACATTTACAATGCATGTAGTCATAGGGATCATTGTGCCTTATAACCAATACAGGGAAATGGCACTGATGATCCCATTTGAATGCATGTATCTCTGATTTCTATTTTTTTCAGGGAGATTGAGGGACTATTCAGGGAGTGAGGGAGATTGCTACTATTTCAGAGAGTATCCTGCAGAATGAGGGAGGGTAGGCAACTATGCCCTATGTTCAAATTTTTTTTATGTTGCATTTGATGATAAGAAGTTACATGCAGCCATTCATATACAGTACAAGGCATGCAGTATTTGCCTTTTCTTAACTGGGTCAAGGACCTTTTATTATGCCAGTATTCTCACATTATGGGGCTGATTTTGAGTTGAGAATGAAGCAAAAAGAACAAGCAACTTTGCACCAGATACAAACTTATAGTACTTGCTCTTTTTGCTGTGCTCCCAACTCAGGGGTAAATTTACTAAGGAGTTTTCTCACACCTTAGTAAATTCTATCTATTATATTCTAGAATATTCTAGAATCAGCTAGATAAAGCTTAAGCAGAATCTGATTGGTTGCTATGGGCAACATCACCAGTTCAAAAAAACTCCCACCTTAGTAAATGCACCCCTCAGATTCAGGTTTTATATTCTTATTTACATCTGATGTATTAGAGAAAGAAAACTAACTAAGGTCAAAGCTATCCATTTATCCACAGTAAGGACCTCAAAGTAAGGATTGCAAATTTGCAAATCGCAATCTGGCCGATTATCGAACGACTGCGCATGCGCAGTGTTCACATTGAGCACTTGCGAGTAATAATAGCGACAGAAAATGCATACACATCATAATCACAATGCAGATGCTGTTTGATAGGAAGCCGGTGTTTCTGGGCGGAAACCTGCCATTTTCTGGGCATGCCCAGGCGCTTTTTAGGAGGGCCTCTGACGCCAGCGATGACCACTTCCAGCGTCTTGGGTCGCAAGAATTGTGGACGACCTTGCCTGGTGCAGATAGGAAAAATCTTTGATGTTCCAGTAATTGTGTATAGTTCTGCAAACACCGCATAGAGCGATGCATTCAAAATATCTGCAATGGGCATTTTTTCTCAATTTCTGGGTGGCAACTATTTGATCGCAGTAACTGCTTTTTAGAAGAAATTGCAATCCTTACTGAATAAGGTCCTAAATACAGTACTTCAGTGTAAAATAGTGTCCTCTGTGTTTATGAAAATTAAGTACCAGGTCATGTGACCTGAGTAGATTAGGAGTATAAAAATCAAAAAGTTAAACACAAGTTCTGCAAAAAACAACAAAAAAAGTCTAGAATGGACTTAATAATTAAATAAAGGTTGGTGCCAAAGATTTCTTTCAAGCACATCATTAAGAACATGCTACTGTACACTTGGCAGCTTTTCCTGATGCTTATTGACAGTAAAGGGGGGTACTCACGGGAGAGATGTGTGCTGAGCGATCTTAACACAGACCGCTCAGCACACATCTCTCACCCCGCTCAGCACAGCACGATATGCTGAGCGAGGGGGAAAGCCGACGGGGGGCCGCTCACTTCACACAACGGTGAAGTGAGCGACCCGCTAGATTGAGCCTGCATGCAGGCTCAATCTAGCACCGGCGATAGCGATGCGTGGGGCCACGCATCGCTATCGCTGGGGGGCATACACACGACAGATCCGTGCTTAAAATCTAAGCAATCTAGCAAGATTGCTTAGATTTTAAGCACGGATCTTTCCGTGTGTACCCCCCTTAACAGGTTTTACATTTGTGTCCCTAGAAATATCCCTATTTTTCAATCTGGAACAATGGCTTAATAACATTGCTCTTTTTTTCTGCATACTAGATGAAACGTTTACCAATTATTCTTATCAGCTGGACTTCAGACAGTACAATAATATCTATTGTAGAACAGTATTTGAATTGTCTTATAAACAAATTAATGACATAATGAGCATTGTCCTGCTTTAAGATCTACCGAGATTGATATAGTACAGGACACATATAGCTACATGATGCAAAAGTTAATGACCCTGGAAACTATTTTAAAATGTTAGCAACCATGGCAAGCCATGATTGAACACACTTTCTGAATACAGCTTGGTAATGCAGCATAAATGAGAACAAGGAGTAATTTATTGTAACAAGAAAATACTAGTAAATCTAAGGGAGCCATTATAACGCAAGAAAAAAAAAGACTGGAGGTCAGTAGAATAGCAAAGGGTACACATGTTTAATCATCTAAAAACTTGACACTGAGTTATGTGAGTTTAGTCTTCAAAGTTGAACAATCTGTAATTCATGGATCCAAAAGGCTTCTAATAGTAATAGGAACATATTGCTGTCCCCACCTCTAGGAGGTTTTTCTACCGGATCAAAAAATATACCCTTATGTTTGTGTAGAGTGCCTGATATCTACATTCTACCAAATGACTGGAGAGAACATACAGTACAGTATATGGGACTTTCACCCTTGCGTGATCATATTTGAAACCTGGCCTTAAACATTATCATGGTATTACCGAAACACATTTTAGAGCAGTGATATTTTAATAAATACAAAAGTGAGTCTGGACTCCCTATAACTGCCCTGCCCCTTGTTGCTGTATACATTTTGATTTTTACAATTTTCAAATGAAAGTCAATAGCTCCAATAATAAAACAGTTGTTGAGTTAAAATAATGAAAATAAGATTAAAAAAAAAGCTTTTAACTTGCCAAATTTCCCATCAATATTTATAAAATAAAGATGGGCCAAGTGGTTCTTACAGTATGAGCCCTATACTTGTGAAAAAAATAAAAAATGCAAACCTTGAACAGTTTAATTTACGGACAGATCTGTTCAAATAATGTACCAATCTGCCCAGGTGTTATGTTATGTTCACATTCAGAATATTAACACCAGAATGTTGACATTGTCTTCTGTCAACATTCAGAATGCCGACATGGACATTACATTGGCATGTGACATGTCAACATGTATATTGTCAATGTGGTCATAATGATGATATTGTACATGTTGACAGTCGGCTTGTCAACATAAATTTTTTCTAGTGTTAGAGTCCTAACACTAACCTACCCTAACACTATCCCTAAGAGCAGCTTACCACTAGTCCTAACGGCACCTTAACTCTAAACTTAAGAATCGGCCTTACTTTAAATCTAGACCTGTAATGTTGACATTGTGATTGTCGACATTCAAACTATGTTGACAATCATAATGTCTACATAATGACTACATACCATCTGCCCAAATCATGACTGTTGTAGATGAAGCTACACCCTTTTAAATGCCTAAATCTGTGACTGTAGAGCATAAAACAGGACTATTGGCAAAGTACCAAAATACAGGGCTGCTAAGTAGGTCTATCCATGCCCCAGCATTTTGTAGAAACACTCATTCCAGAGTTTATGGTGGCACAGTATCTCTGAAGAGACCATATATACATGATGTGCTTGGGCATGCCCCCTTAAAATTAGTATGCACTTGAGTTTCAAAAACACAGCTGACTGTTGGAAGAGATGCATAGATAGATAGATAGATAGATAGATAGATAGATAGATAGATAGATCACTTACTATTATACTCTGTCCTATATAAATACCAGACCCAGTTGTAGTTGTTTGAATGGCTATGGTAGTATAATACTGTAGCTACAACCATCTGCATCTTTAGCAAACTAAAGCAATAAACACATTTAAAACAAAGCGATGCTGCTTGCAAAAACAAACAACAAAGTTCAATAATGTTTAAAACAGTGTCATAAGCCACCACTGTGGCTCATTCCTGTTTATGTTTTTATGTTGTCAGTCTGTTGTATTCTGCTAGCATTCCAGGCTTTCTTATGTACTTGTTTGGGGTAGTTTTGCGGGCCGCCTTTGGTGAGTCTGTATAACTGCAGCCTGTCTCCTGTATGTGTGGTCTGTGCAGTCTCACCTGTCAGATAATTAAGCCATTACCTTGTGTCTGGCTTTCAGCCATTCTGATTGGGGTTTGATTCCTTTATTACCCAGCCTGCCCCTCATCTGAGGCTGGTTATAGCTTGAAGCTCCAAGTTCCTGTTTGTTCCTGTGTCCGGTCCCCGTTCTATGGTGGTTTCTGCTACCTGTGCAGTTGGTGCTATTACATTACTTATGATACCCAGTCCAATTAGAATCCTGTGTACCCTGTCCTGCCAGAATCCTGAGTTCATTTCCTGTCACCTGAGTTCCTGATTGTGCATGTGAGACCTAGCCTGGAAGTACTTTCAGACAGCTCCAGTCTTACCTTGCCTTATCTTGCTTTGGCCTGTCTTGCCTGGAATCCAGGGGTCTCCTGCAGCTACAGTAAGGCAAAAAAGTATTTGGACAGCCACCGATTGTGCAAGTTGACCCACTTAAAAAGATGAGAGAGGTCTGTAAATTCCATCATAGGTACACTTCAACTGTGAGACAGAATCTGAAAAAAAACTAGGAAATCACATTGTATAATTTTTAAACAATTTATTTGTATATTCTTGCGGAAAATAAATATTTGGACAATCAAAAAGTTTAATCAATACTTTGTAATATAACCTCGGTTGGCAATTACAGGGGTCAAATGTTTCCTGTAGTTCTTGACCAGGTTTGCACACACTGTAGCAGGTACTTTGGCCCACTCTTCCATGCAGATCTTTTCTAGATCTGTCATATTTTGGGGCTGTCGCCGGGCAACACGGACTTTCAACTCCCTCCACAGATTTTCTATTGGGTTGAGGTCTGAAGACTGGCTAGGCCACTCCAGGACCTTGAAATGCTTCTTACAGAGCCACTCCTTAGTTGCCGGGCTGTGAGTTTGGGGTCACTGTCATGCTGGAAGACCCAGCCACGTTCCATTTTCAATGCTCTTACTGAGGGAAGGAGGTTTTTGCCCAAAATCTCACGATACATGGCCCCATTCATCCTCTCCTTAATACGGATCAGTCGTCCTGTCACCTTTGCGGAAAAGCAGCCCCAAAGCATGATGTTTCAACCCCCATGCTTCACAGTGGGTATGGTGTGCTTGGGATGCCATTCATCATTCTTCTCCCTCCAAACGCAGTGAGTGGAGTTTATACCAAAAAGTAAAATTTTGCTCTCATCTGACCACATTACATTCTCCCAATCCTCCTCTGGATCATCCAGATGGTCACTGGCAAACTTTAGATGGGCCTGGACATGTGCTGGCTTAAGTAGGGGGACCTTTCGGGTGATGCAGGATTTCAATCCATGACGACGTAGTGTGTTACCAATGGTAACTTTTGCGACTGTGGTCCCAGCTCTCTTGAGGTCATTGACCAGGTCCCCCCATTTATTTCTGGGCTGATTCCTCACCGTTCTCAAGATCATTGATACCCCAAGAGGTGAGATCTTGCATGGAGCCCCAGGTCAAGGGAGATTGTCAGTGATCTTGTATTTCTTACATTTTTTAATAATTGTGCCAACAGTTGAACTCTTCTCACCAAGCTGCTTGCCTATTGTCGAGTAGCTCATCCCAGCCTTGTGCAGCTCTACAATTTTGTCCCTGGTGTCCTTAGACAGCTCTCTGGTCTTGGCCATGGTGGAGAGGTAGCAGTCTGACTGTTTGAGGGTGTGGACAGCTGTCTTTTATACAGATAACCAGTTCAAAAAGGTGCCATTAATACAGGTAACGAGTGGAGGATAGAAGAGCTTCTTAAAGAAGAAGTAACAGGTCTGTGAGAGCCAGAAATCTTTCTGCTTGGTAGGTGTCCAAATATTTATTTTCCACAAGAATATACAAGTAAATTGTTTAAAAATCATACAATGTGATTTTTTAGATTCTGTATCTCACAGTTGAAGTGTACCTATGATGGAAATTACAGACTTCTCTTATCTTTTTAAGTTGGTCAACTTGCACAATCGGTGGCTGTCCAAATACTTTTTTGCCCCACTGTAAGTAATCTTGTTATCTGTACCTTGCCTTGCTCTACCAAGCTCCTTTAGGAACTCACTGCTACATTATTTATTATTCATATCATCCTGTGCATTGTTGCATGTATATACATATGGTCTTGTTGCTAATAACATCCTGTGCATTGTAGCATATACATATTGATTGTGTTAAGATTATATTCCAACCTGTGCATTGTTGCACTCATGTGCATTCAGTTATTTCTCTCTGCCTGTGTGTAGTGCAGTACTTACTGATTGTGTAAAATTTGTATTCCAACCTGTGCACTGTCACACTCACGAGCATTAGGTTATTTCTTTATGTCCGCGTGTAGTGCAGCGGCATTTAGATAGGGTTCAGTGTATGTCACACCATACTGCAACCTATTCTTGCCCAGCCTCCAATAGTCGCCTTGTATATACATAAAACCTGGGTGCATCTGAGTACGGGGTGGACGTAATCTGCCCTGGAAAGGCGGCTGCTATAGGCAAAGTCTCCTGCTGCAGGAGGCTAAAAGACTGCTGAGCAAGGGTAATTGCGTGAGCATCACCAAGAACCATTAGATAGCCCATAGCACACTGTAGTCCGCATAACAAACAGGCTAAGACTAAACTAATTTTATGGTCTCATAATCATCTTTAATAGAGTATGAAATCTTCAGTACTCAAATCAACAGCAATAAAATCCAGATATTGTCAGATACCAGCAACGTTATATGCAGCCCCTTGTGTTTTAAGAATATGTGCAAAAATAATAATTAAAAAAGATGAATCTCTAGACATTTTCAGTTTGGAAAGCTTTGATGAATGATTTAATTAACCTCTTGCATAAAACAGTGGCATGTTCACAATTCTCAGATGATGTTATCTCAATGCTGTTTCCAAAGTACTTTGAAGCCACGTGGCAAGGCAATGTGTGTCCATGATTAATTCTCTTTGATTTTTATGTAAGCAGGAATTCCTTATATAGGGAATCCAATGAAAACATGTGCTTATGCAAAAACTCTTGAGTCTTGTATTGTGTTCATCCTAAACCTCCTCAGTGGTATTTTCAATTTCAACAGCTGTTATTTGCCAGTTGCCAGAACAAGTTATTATTTAATAACATTAAAGTACTAATTTATGTTTTCCATTTCTATGCTCTAATTTTGGGGTACTTCATAAGAGTAAATGTAGACTATTCCTTACTTGACATTGTACATGTAAAGAACAGTACTGTAATGTTTTAATTAAAAGAAAACAACATATTGATGGGGTTAATGCTTTTAATGTAGGCAAAAGGCTGAGGAGAGAGCAGATAAGTGACAGAAAAGTACCTGTTAAATCTTTTCCCCGCTGCACTAAGGTTTGTGGTGTGATACCGTTTAACATCACGGCAGAAGTAAAGTGGTACTGTATTTACTTTACTGTGATTGGTTCAACCAGTCATAGTAAAGCCAGGTTTATCCAACCGATCAAAGTAAAGGATCCTATACACTACTGCGAGGTATCGCATATGAACCTCGCATGCGATTACCTGCCAACTACCCACTAGGGAGCCGCAGGGCTCCCCATCGCCTGGATCAAATAGGATACATCATTTTTCATACGATGTATCGTATGCAATGCCATTTACTGCAACAGGATCCGACAAAACTTAGTGGCAGCCATGGCGATCTCCATCTCCGATCCAATGCGCATGGGGCTTGGCACTTTTTACACGATTTATTGGCCCGATGGGTCGAAATCATGTGAAAAAGGGTTGTATCTTACTAGTGTATGGGCACATTAAAGCCAGTATCATTTGACTTCCGGCATGATTACAGACAAATCTTCTGCTGAAACACACATTGTGGCTCGCTGGTGGGTGCAGACGGAGTACCCCCACACCACAAACCATAGTCCAGTGCGGAAGACTCTTCATAGGTACTTTTCTGTCACTCTTCTATTCTTTCATCAGCTGCTCCGCCATGTTACTACCCTGCACTGCTCAACATGAGGAGGTTTAACTGACGTTCAGCGCTGACAGCAGAAACTGCACCACAGTATCTTTTTTCACTGTGCCACTACCTAGGGGCTCTCATTCCCCTTCCTATACCATAGTATGATGGGAGAAAGCAGATCCCTATCTAGATACATGTAAGCACCCAGGCTCTATATTTCTTTCTTGTAAGGGTATTGAGGAGTACAAATGTCAAATCCCTATCTTCTCCAGATACTGAGGGATACCTCAGCTATTAGCATTGTGGCTTTGTTTGGATTAATAATAGGTTTGTGGTGGGGATTTTAATTTGTGTTATCACACTATCACTTAATTTCACACATATTTTGCCACTCTTCACCCTTTCATATTTACACTCTCACAATCTATATCCTTTTTCCTTCCTTTTTTAAATTCTATTTTAGCTTTCTCGCTATTATTGCATTGAGCTTGGTATTGTGATTGTTATATAAATGACACACATATGCAGTCAGTCTATGTGCATTATTGCATTTAGCTTGGCATTGTGATTGTAATAAAATTGATACACACGTATATGCAGTCGGTGTATGTGCATTATTGCATTGAGCTTGATACAATTGACACATATATGTAGTACAGATCATGTGCAAAACTTGATATTGCTCGTTCTCTTTTACTCTAATTATTAGTTATATTTTAAATAATATTGGAAGTGTGTCCATTTGTACTTTATATATTTACTCCCGGTAGCACTTTCCAATGAATACATATAATGATAACATTACTGTATTCAATTAAAAACAATAATTATACCTGATCTCCCGTGCAGTCTATCCTATTCTCATTTCCCATTCCCTACACCTAATAACAACTTACCTGAACTACTTGGCCAATCATGGAAATACACTTTATTAACTCCCCACTGGACTTTTGGAAATCCTGGGCACCAAACTCTAAGTATTACAGTAAATGATGTATTTTCTTTTAAAGTTTAAATTTAGACAACAACATATGTAAAGTTGTACATTATATACAATATCTGAGTTGTCACACTATAAATCTACAAATGGAGAGAAATAATGGTGAAATTGAACATCTTATATACACAGTAGGACTGCTATGGATTTGATGTGGCAGGTTAAGATTAGTACCAACACATTATCTCCACTTTGGGAAGTGCCAGATGGCACCATTCATCTAGAAACAATTTGCCCTTTTTGTGTGTGGGATTGGTTCCAATGTTTTCATGAGAATTTGTATAAAACAGTCAACTGTTTTCAAAGACTGAACAAAGTATAAAATGAACAGAAAGTTTATATAAAACTTTAATTTCTGATTTTAATTTTACATTTCAATAGTGAACACTTTTAGAGTGAATGAATAGCAGTCAGTTATCATTATTGTGATGTCAATGCATCTGTTTTCCATTTTGTCCCTTATTTGATATGCAAAGTTAGTGTGTGGTTTGTAGCATCACTCATAAAGAGCTACTGTATGCAAATTTTGAATTGATGTCCTTAGAATGGATGGACACAGAAAGCCTCTATATCGGCAAGCCTCCCTAATGCTCTTTAAATAATGAGCCAAATGTGTTAATGCAATGATTATACCAAAACCCTAATGTACCCTTCTCCAGCAATGGATAGCAATAAAACTGTTTAAAAAAAAAAGAAAAAGAAAGCTAACATACCAACCAACTAAGATTTAATAAAGTCACACCCTCACTCAACCTATACCCAGGAGATAACAGATATTCCAAATAATCAATGACACCACATTTTATGCATATGCAATCTATTACAAAAGCACATAGGCAAAGCTATAATTCTTATCACCAAATTAGCTACAGTAACTAATATTTCAGTGCAATCAGTAGATATAATATTTAGGGGGATTCTAAATTCTTTTACCTAATAATAACCATTTAAACTTGCAGCATATCAGGTGAAATAATCTGCAACATTCAGTTTATTTTTACCTATGCATTTAAATAAAGCAATCCAACACATGAGGTGTAATGCTCTGCAGTGTAGTTCAGATAATAGATCTTGAATTACCTATGCATTTAAATCATACTTGCGTACTCTCCCGGGAAGGCCGAGAGGCTCCCGAAAATCAAGTGTCACTCCCGGCCCCCTGGGGGAGTGGGCAAGTCTCCTCCATGCCACTCACCCCGCCTACCCCGCCGCTCCCTGCCACCCGCTCTCCATTGCAACCCATCACACAGGAGAAGAAGACGGGGTGATGATGCGATTCGCACTAAATTGCATAATTGTAGCCCCGCCCTCCACTTTACAATGCCAATAATTTGGGTATTGTAAAGAGGGGTGGTGCTATGATGATGCAATTGCATTGCCATGCCCCCATAATGCCTCCTCCATGCCCCCTCCTGTGTTCTTGGCTGCTCCCTCCTGGAGGGAACAGTCAAAAGGTAGGTAAGCATGATTTAAATCAATCAATCAATCGCAGCTGGCATCAGATGCATGCCCCAAAAACAGCCATTAAATGCCTGCATTTTCTCATCCACTCCCCGAAAGCGGCATGACGAATGCCTGCTGCCCTTCATTCAACCTATGATCGGCATTTTGTGATTGCAGAAAAATCGCAGGTTACGCATGCACAATGCATTCGTAGCATGCGCAGACAGACGATAATTAGACGATCTGCTATTTTGAAAATTTACAACTGAAGCTAAATAGTGCAAAGCTTTTTCAGACCACTAACTGACTTACCCACCCCCCCACCCCAAGGATACTGTATATTACCTATTTTTCTTTAATTGAAGGCTTTGTGTGAATAGAATTAGATACCTCTATTAGCTTGACATCCAGGTGCAGATTTTGGTGCATCTTACACTTACAACTTCTTATGCCTGGAGAAAGACAAAGTGAGAGGGAAGAGGTCTGAAAACATATGCTGTAGTAATGTTGTGTACTTGTAATTGTGACGCAAGTACAGTATGTGCAGATACTGTACATCTGTCAGGTGATATATCTCATGTTAGAACTGACGACTGGTGCAATTTGATCAGTGATGATGATGATAATGAAATACAGTACTAGGCAACTGCTTCTGATTGGATGGTCTGTATTTGCATTGCCTTAATTTTTATTTCCAATTGTACAGAACTATGGCAGTAAACAAGATTCCCATTTGTGTTTTTAAATGTTTAACAACAGAGGTTTGCATTAAATTTAGAGCTGTGCGCTGGATCAATTTTGCTGGATTGGGATTTGGCTCTGATTCATCATCTGGTTTTGGATTTGAATTCGCCAAACCGCTGTGACTTGTTTTGGATATGGATTTGAATTGGCATTTTTTTTCAAAAAGTGACATAAAAGTTAAAAATCACAGAATTTGGGCCTTTTTTGTTCCAGTGCACCAAACAGTAAAAAAAATAGAACTTAACTATATATTTCTCTTATTTTTCTGTTTTTGAACTTACAGCTTGGTTTAAACTGTATGGAATCACATGGCTTATAGATGTACGTGAACAAAGTGCTTCCATACAGTAAATGACAGTCAGCACTCTGATCAGTGGATAGCTCCAGCCTTCCACCAATCAGCATGCTGACAGCCATTTACTCTCTGGCTACAGTCTGGGAGGCAAGTAAAGAATACTGCCTCACCGCTCTGATTGTGTGACCACCACCTGCCCCTGCTCGAAGACCTCTAAAATTGTGGAGACTTCGGCAGCGGCCCAGCAGTTTGCCTATACGTCAAGATGCCCCTGCTATCCTTCCATCTGCATTATGACTGTGCTTCCTTTGTACAACTGGAATCTCGTCACTGATTACCTTGTAACTTTGATGTCTATTTACTAAGCCTTGGATGAAGATAAAGTGGACAGGGGTAAAGTACCAGCCAGTCAGCTGAGCTCCTAACTGACATTTTTCAAACACAGCCTGTGACATGGCAGTTAGGAGCTGATTAGATAGACCCCCTAGTGAGCAATATGCTACTGTATGTTGCCCCTCTCTCTGCAGCTATGGCTTATCTCCATTTGTAATGTCCTAGCCAGGGCCAGATTAAGCATGGTGGTGGCCCCGGGCAGTGAAGTTGTGGGGGCCCCCACTACAGTAGATGACAGACCCTTGAGCCCCCCTTACACACACACACACACACACACACACACTCACACATGCTGCACACAACACACACACCCATGCTGCACACAACACACACACCTATGCTGCACACAACACTCACACATACACCCATGCTGCACACAACAAGCTACTATATCCTTCCCAGAACTCTTCTTTCTCTCTGATCTACAGTACCTACTAGCTTTCACTTAAACTATTTTCCTTCTCTCTCTCTCTCTCTCTCTTTTTAATGTGCACTGCACATGCATACCATTAGAAGCTAGATAGGGCTGATGAGTTTGCAGGTAAGTGACCTCCCACCAGAAGTGCTCTCTGTTACTTGCAGTTGATTTTGGTAGTCTTAGGGGAAAAACACCTCCCTCTGTGACTGGCTGTCCAGCATGTGATTAGCAGAGAGCACTTACAATGGGAAGTCACTGCTAATTTACAGATCGATGATTGCGGGCTCTGAAGATACTGTAGTGGTGGATTTTACTGGGGGTAAATCCACCACTACATATAAATATGTTTCTCCCTGACTTACTAACAGCACAAATGCTGACAGCATGCAGAATAGCTGAAGATGCATCAGACTGTAAATAAGTGCATACAGTAATTGCACTTTTTTGTGCCTGTAGTGTATCTTTTCCTGAACATGTTTGGGGCACATGATTCTCTAGATTAGTCCTATGTAAGCAATGTTTCTATTCAAGCTCATAGCAGTTGCAAACCTAGAACAAATAAACATGTTGTAGTCTTACATATAGTTATTAGAGATGAGTGGTTCGGATTCCAAGGAATCCGAACAGCTCCGAACATAGCCTGTCAAGCCGTTTGTGAGCTCATCTGACAAAGTTCCCGCCAGGAGCGGAATTGCAGAGGAGTCCGAATGTCATCATCCCGCGTCGGATTCTCTTGAGCCTTCGAGTCTATAGCGGCTCGGCGCCATTTCCCTGCATGCTTCTGCGCTGTGAGGAGCTCTGCTGTTGTGCACTGTCATTCTTTATCCTTTTATGGGCTGTCAGCCAGAGTGTCCATTAGGGGCTGTGCTGTGGGGCTGTCAGTCAGAGTGTCCATCAGGGGCTGTCTGTTGGGCTGTGTCAGTCAGTGGTACAACGGCCGGGGCTGTGTCAGTCAGTGTAGTAGTGTACATAAGAGGCTTTCAGTCAGTAGTGTACATCTAAGGGACTGTCAGTCATTGTGTCCAACACAGGTAGTGGGATTTTTGCTGCTGTCACTGTCCCTCAAAGGGGCTGTGGTGCTGTCACTGTGTCCAGTCACCAGTCCCCTAAGTCCATCCCAGTGGTACTGCAGTGACTACGCAGGCCCCAACCTCTGTGTTCACAATGTGTGTGTGAAAGCGGTCTGGCTCCACGCAGTGTGGGACAAGCTGCGTCCCCAAAAAATTAAAAAAATTGTTTGCCATTTACATTGTTTGTTGTGTGCTCTGCACCCAAGTACACCATAGTTATATAGTACCCTGTGTGAAAGCGGTCTTACTCCACGCAGTGCTGTAAAAGCTGTATCCCTAAAAAAAATGTCTTTGCATTGTTTGTTGTATGCACTGCACCCCAGTACACCATAGTTGTAAGTACCATGTATGAAAGCGGTCTGACTCCACGCAATGTGGGACAAGGTGCGTACCCCCCCAAAAAATAATAATTGTTTGTTGTGTGCACTGCACCCCAGTACACCATAGTTGTATAGTACCATGTGTGAAAGCGGTCTGACTCCACGCAGTGTGGGACAAAGTGTGTCCTCCCAAAAATAAAATAAAATAAAATAATTTGTTGGGAGCATTGCACCCCAGTACACCAAAGTATAGTACTGTGTGTGAAAGCGTTCTGACTCCTCGCAGTGTGGGACAAGCTGCGTCCCCAATAAAATAAAAAATAAACTGTTTGCTGTTTACATTGTTTTGTTGTGTGCACTGCACCCCAGTACACCAAAGTATAGTACCCTGTGTGAAAGCTGGTGCTCAAACCCTTCGAAGTAGCCATCTGTGAAGTGATCTCCGACACTACTAGGTTGAGCCAGGTGGTTCCACTAATTAGGCTTATGGAAAATCAACTGGAGTAATTGAAGGAGGAGATAAAACAAGGCAAATCCACAAAATATGCCGGACTTGTAGATCAAGTCCTTTTTTCGCTTCGCCAGGATCCAAGGGTTGCCAATATCTTGAAATTGGATCACTACATTTTGGCAACCATCCTTGATCCTAGGTTCTAGTCGAATGCTGTGTCTTTCTTTTCAACTGACACAGATCTTTAGAGATGCAATGAGCTCCTGTTGAGCAACTTGGCAGCTCAAGTGATGTCTCCTCCTTCAGTTTTTTCTGAAACAGCCGGAAAAAACAGAATTTTCCCAAAAGACCTAGTGGGGATGCAGATCAGTCAACACAACATTTTGACATCTGGTTGGGTCTAGATGAATTTCCCAGTATTAGTGACACCTCTACCGTAACTCCATCTGATACGGTCACCATCCAAAGAATGGTGGAGGATTACTTGTAGGCATATCAGAAAGTCCCTTCATGTACTGGAAGGAAAAAAAACTCAATATGGAGGCCCTTGTACAAACTGGCTTTGTATTATTTAAGCTGCCCGCCCTCCAATGTGTACTCTGAGAGAGTTTTCAGCACAGCTGAGAACATTGTGAGTGAACAGTGTAGGAGGCTACTTCCTCAAAATGTGGAAAAAATTATATTCATCAAAATGAACTGGAAATTCCACCCGGAAGACCATTCCCAGCAATTACATTGAAATACAGAGACATCTATAATGGTGAATTCCGGCGGGGAGGAATTAATATTGTATGATGATGAGGATGTACACACTGATGAGGCTAAGGATGAGGATGGCACAGTGGTGATGACATCTTCTAGACACTGTAGAGCTGTTGCTTTAAGGCAATTGGTAGCTTGTTTTTTTTTTGGCCCAAACAAACCAATCATTTCAGCCACAAGTGTGGCAGTCCTTGTTGCTGAAATTATTACTTTGTTAAACGGTGCATGCCCTGTTTAATATCCAACAAAAGGGTGGGTGGGAGTGCCCAAGAACAATTCTATCTTGCACCATTTATCCCACTGCTGTGCGGCAGTGTTTCATAGGTATGCTACAAACTGCTGTCAGTTTGTGCCACTGCTCTGTCACCTAGTAGTAAGTAACCAGCCAGCTTGCTGCAGACTTTGACCTAAAGTGGATGAAAACAACATTGTGAGCTATAAGGTGGTCAAAATTGTCTGCAAATGACTGGAAATTAATGTTATTGATGTCAATAATAGTATAGAGACAAAAAAAAAATCTCTAAAATTATGTGATTTTGGCATTTTTTGAGAATTTTTGAGAAAAATCCAAACCCTGTACAGCTGTTTGGCAAATCCAAATCCCGCCGATGAATCCATATCCAAATCATTGGGTCCGGTGCACATCTCTAATAGTTATGCATATTACATGCAACCAAAAGCAGAATGCAAAAACTAATACCTATTTTACAAATAACACACAGCGATGTCATTCATGTCTGGGCTTCTTCTGGCTCTCATTTATGTTACAGAGAGATTGGAGTTAAGAAAGAAAAAAACATTCTATACTACTACTTTGTGAATGCATGTGGAATATGTAAATGTTTGGCCGTAACTAGGGCTGTGTAAGTGATGCCGTCACACAGAGTGCAGGCTCCTTGCTTTTGTCTAGTTGCAGTGCCACTAGAAGCATTCTATGGATGATTCAGACATATGCCCTTCAGTCTGTACAGTTGCTCAAAGCGTCATGAGGACACTCTGGGAGTGCTACACTTCCTGATGCTGGCCGTCCTGCCCTCTCTGCACAATGTTTTGAGATGATGTGTGAGTGGGGCAGGCACAGGGCACCCTGCCCCTCTGTTACACCAATGGTACATTTGGTCATTTAGGAGAAGATATGACAATGTACTGGAGCAGAATGTGATAGGGGTTAGCAGCTTAAGGAAGATTTCATCAGAGCTCACTGGCCAGACATTTTACAACCAACCAATAAATACTAGAGATCAGCAAAGTTGCATTAGCATTTCAGTATAATCAAATGTTGCTGCAGCAAGAGGATGCTTCAGAGAAGTACAAAAGTCCCATTTTGTTTCAGAATTTAAAGGATTTGAGAATTTGTATTTTTATATGTCTATGAAAAGAGCTGGGACAATTACAATCAATTGATAGTGTACATCCATGTTGTTTCACAATGAAGTTCATATTTCTTGAAAGTGTTTTGAAAATGTCTCTACTAGATACAGATGTTCAGCATATAATGAAGGTGAGCTTTAAGCTGTATTGCCAATATTTTCTAGCTTGCCTCTTGCCATCTGCCACAGCTACAGTAGGTTTTGTTTACACAGTCCCTCAAAGGGAATTAGGACAATGGTACACTAATTTTGATACGTGCTGTTATCTAAACATTCACAGAGAAAAAAGGCATTAAAATCTGCTATTTTCATTATCTTAAAATTATCATAAAATGCTACTACTACAGTATATGGCACAAAATCAAAAATATATAATTATAGTCTATAAAAAATTAGCTATGGATCTATCACTTTGTTTGATGTTATTTTTAATAGATAAAAATGTAATTCAGGTATAAAATCAGTTCAACAAATAGTTTATTATACCTGCAACATACTTTATCGCAAAACAACAAGAGCTCAGTGCTTTTGCAGTTCAGGTATATAACATAACAGGATATAAAGTGTCTTGGAAACCATTTAACTCTCTAAGAAGTGTATATATTGCAAATAACTTACAAACTGTTCCAGACAGTACTTTTTCTTGTGAACCATTAGTCTCTTGACAAAAATTTTCATTATTAAACTGCAGCATACTTTAAAAAAAATAAAAGTGTAGAATTGTTGCGTGCATAAGAAATCAACCCCTGGGTTATGGAACCTCCAGATACTGTATACAGTGATTATTGCCCTATCACTGGGCTTTCAATGAGCAAAAACAATATGGGTAATTCCATGTGGAAAATGTACAGCCACATTTTGTAGTCTTCCTTTGGCTCTGATTATCAAATTGTATCCATTATAAATGGAAATAATTTATGGCATGCCTGATACAGTATGTGCTTCAAAGCTGACATGATAAAATAAGTGTAATATTGTACACAACATACAGTATGATACTGTAGTATACAATCCGATTTGCAATAATGCAGTGGCCAAAAGTCTCCCCCATCCTTCACCTCTAAAAAAAAATATTTTCAGTTTTATAGGTGTTGATTGATGTTGACCGAAAGTAATACAATTGATTTATGTTTGTTTTATTTTTTATTGCTCACAATACTGTATGTCAACACAAGCTACTGCAAAACAAAATGAAAAGATTACAAATGGAAAAGGAATCTTGCTCTGAACTGCTTTTCACACATTTACAGTACATTGTCCTGAAAATAAACATTCTAGTAATTATACACCATAGATGAAATATTTCCAATTACCTTTAGAGAGAACATTTGTTACTGAGCATAAATAGATGACAGATACCCCTAGAGTGGCAGAATACATCTTTGCTGTAGTCATGCCAAACAGACCCTCTTGTCAAAGCAGGTCACGGGACAATCTTCTAGTGTCAGGTGTCTTTTTGCTTCTTTTTGCTGAAAGCGCATCTTACTGTAGTTGCAACACAATACAACTAGGATGAACAAGAAAAAATGTGCTGATTAATTTGATATATGACCAGTGTCGGACTGGGGCATGAAGGCTCACCGGGGAAATCCAGTGGTAGAGGCCCATGCTTAGAGGCTTGGCTAACCATTAGTGCATGGTTTGTGCCCCTTGATAAATACTGTGTATAAAGTAAATACTGCTAGTGCATGCATGACAATGTACCAGATTAATAACAGCAATGGGCTGTAGAAAGTACACTATAGTCCTGTGCAGTATAAGGTAATATATGTATAATGTATAATTCAAGTGTAAAATCTGATCCCTAAAGGAGGAAGATGTGCCTCCAGGCAGTGGGGCCCACCGGGGGTTTCCCCTGTACCGCTGTGGGCCAGTCCGACCATGTAAATTACATCTGTGTGTAACTGAGTCTCTGAATCTGTACACAAAGTGCTACAATGCAGCAGCATTTTTCCAATACAAGTTCTGTTCTGATCCATATACAGACTCAGTCACACACAATATACAAGTGTCATATTTCAAATTAATCCGCACAGTCTCCTTGTGCCATTGCGACTAATATGCATTTTCACAAAAAAGATACCCAACATAAGCAGAGTTGCATCTTGTGCTGCATGGTTGTGGCAAAATGTATGAGAAGACATCTGTATGTATATATGTATGTATGTATGTATGTATGTATGTTTGCATGTATGTATGTATGTACAATGTATTTGTTGATAAATGGAAAAAGAAAGAGGGAACCTTTGGCCATTAAACTCTGCGGCGCTCTTTTTTTATATTAAATAAACTATTGGCAGGGAGTTGCTAGCACTACCAATAGTTCTGTCAATGTATTTCTTTAAGTTTGTGTGCAAGTACAAAGACTTAAATATAAAACCATTCTACCTTCCTTTTTGTTCTTCCATCTTGGACTTTTTAACCTAATTTCTTTTAACGCATAAACTCTTTAAATGGAGCCATTTTTGCCATATGTGTAATCTGTTTTACCACGATGTATGACAGACGTTTAATTGTGCTCTTTAGGCCTAATTCAAGGTTGATTACAAAAGTAAAATCTTCCTCTAATGGGCAAAACCATGGTGCACTGCAGGGGGGACAGTTTTTCCCATTAGCATCAAATTCGCTGCTGCTATCAGATCTGAATTAGGCCCAAAGAGATTGGCGGTTTGGACTCTACTTCATTCTGCCTGCCAAATTCAGATCTCAAGATCAGGCAAAAATAATTTTCCTGTAGAGCTTCAACCATAACATCTTTTAGATCCTATACAAATTAAATGTAGTCCAAAATTAGAGATGAGCGGGTTTGGTTCTCCGAGAACTGAACCCCCCAGAACTCCACGTGTCAAACACGGGTCCGAGCCAGGCTCGGTTGTTCCCGCCTGACTCGGAAAACCCGAATGAGGCAAAATGTCATCATCCCACTGTCGGATTCTCGCGAGATTCGGATTCCATATAAGGATCCGCGCCTCGCCGCCATTTTCACTCGTGCATTGTAGATGGTACAGAGAGGATGTGGCTACGTTCTCTCAGTGTCAAATCTCAGTATCAGTGCTCAGTATCAGTGCTTATTGCTGATCAGTAATACTAGTACAGTGTCTCTCTTGTGTTGCATCTTGCTGCTGTAGGGTGCTCTGGTAGTAGTGTCCTGTGACTGCATCGGTCATCATCATTCCAGTCACAGTGGTATCTGGGGGGTGACAATTCCAGAGTGCTTTTGTACTGCTCAGTAATACTAGTACAGTGTCTCTCTTGTGCTGCATCTTGCTGCTGTAGGGTGCTGTGGTAGTAGTGTCCTGTGACTGCATCGGTCATCATCATTCCAGTCACAGTGGTATCTGGGGGGTGACAATTCCAGAGTGCTTTTGTACTGCTCAGTAATACTAGTACAGTGTCTCTCTTGTGCTGCATCTTGCTGCTGTAGGGTGCTGTGGTAGTAGTGTCCTGTGACTGTGCATCGGTCATCATCATTCCAGTCACAGTGGTATCTGGGGGGTGACAATTCCAGAGTGCTTTTGTGCTGCTCAGTAATACTAGTACAGTGTCTCTCTTGTGCTGCATCTTGCTGCTGTAGGGTGCTCTGGTAGTAGTGTCCTGTGACTGCATCGGTCATCATCATTACAGTCACAGTGGTATCTGGGGGGTGACAATTCCAGGGTGCTTTTGTGCTGCTCACTAATACTAGTACAGTGTCTTGTGCTGCATCTTGCTGTTCAGTGTCAGTTCTCCGTAGTATCATCAGTGCTCAGTATTATCAGTGCTCAGTATCAGTGCTCAGTATCATCAGTGCTCAGTATCATCAGTGCTCAGTATAATCAGTGCTCAGTATCATCAGTGCTTAGTATCAGTGCTCAGCATCATCAGTGCTCAGTATCATCAGTGCTTAGTATCAGTGCTCAGTATCATCAGTGCTCAGTATCATCAGTGCTCAGTATTAGTGCTCAGTATCATCAGTGCTCAGTATCATCAGTGCTCAGTATCATCAGTGCTCATTATCACTGCTCATTGTCTTCTGGTGCTCAGTAATACTACATTACTAATACTAGTACAGTGTCTTGTGCTAATCGTGCTGCTCAGTGTCAGTTCTCTGTAGTATCAGTATCATCAGTGCTCAGTATCATCAGTGCTCAGTATCACTGCTCATTGTCTTGTGGTGCTCAGTAATACTACATTACTAATACTAGTACAGTGTCTTGTGCTGCATCTTGCTGCTGTTGGGTGCTGTGGTAGTGTCCTGTCACTGTGCATAGGTCATCATCATTCCAGTCACAGTGGTATCTGGTATCTATCTAGTGGTATCTAATTCCAGATATTACTGCCGTCTAATTCCAGATATATTACTGACATATAATTCCACACATTAAAAAATGGAGAACAAAAATTTGGAGGGTAAAATAGGGAAAGATCAAGATCCACTTCCACCTAGTGCTGAAGCTGCTGCCACTAGTCATGGCTGAGATGATGAAATGCCATCAACATCGTCTGCCAAGGCCGATGCCCAATGTCATAGTAGAGAGCATGTAAAATCCAAAACACAAAAGTTCAGTAAAATTACCCAAAAATCTAAATTAAAATTGTCTGAGGAGAAGCGTAAACTTGCCAATATGCCATTTACGACACGGAGTGGCAAGGAACAGTTAAGGCCCTCTCCTATGTTCCTCATGACTAGTGGTTCAGCTTCACATGACGATGGAAGCACTCATCCTCCCGCTAGAAAAATGAAAAGAGTTAAGCTGGCAAAAGCACAGCAAAGAACTGTGCGTTCTAAATCACAAATCCCCAAGGAGAGTCCAATTGTGTCGGTTGCGATGCCTGACCTTCCCAACACTGGACGGGGATGCCTGACCTTCCCAACACTGGACGGGAAGAGGCGGCTCCTTCCACCATTTGCACGCCCCCTGCAAGTGCTGGAAGGAGCACCCACAGTCCAGTTCCTGATATTCAAATTGAAGATGTCACTGTTGAAGTACACCAGGATGAAGATATGGGTGTTGCTGGCGCTGAGGAGGAAATTGACAAGGAAGATTCTGATGGTGAGGTGGTTTGTTTAAGTCAGGCACCCGGGGAGACACCTGTTGTCCGTGGGATGAATAAGGCCATTGACATGCCTGGTCAAAATACAAAAAAAAATCACCTCTTCAGTGTGGAATTATTTAAACAGAAATGCGGACAACAGGTGTCAAGCCATGTGTTGCCTTTGTCAATCTGTAATAAGTAGGGGTAAGGATGTTAACCACCTAGGAACATCCTCCCTTATACGTCACCTGGAGCGCATTTATCAGAAGTCATTGACAAGTTCCAAAACTTTCGGTAACAGCGGAAGCAGTCCACTGACAACTAAATCCATTCATCCTCTTGTACCCAAGCTCCTGCAAACCACACCACCAACTCTCTCAATGTCAATTTTCTCCTTAGACAGGAACGCCAATAGTACTGCAGACCATGTCACTGGCAAGACTGACAAGTCCTCACCTAACTGGGATTCCTCTGATGGATCCTTGAGTGGAATGCCTACTGCTGCTGGCGCTGCTGTTTTTGCTGCTGGGAGTCGATCGTCATCCCAGAGGGGAAGTCAGAAGACCACTTGTACTACTTCCAGTAAGAAATTGACTTTCCAACAGTCCTTTGCTAGGAAGATGAAATATCACAGCAGTCATCCTATTGCAAAGCGGATAACTCAGGCCTTGACAACTATGTTGGTGTTAGACATGCGTCCGGTATCCACCGTTAGTTCACAGGGACTTAGATAATTTCTTGAGGTAGTGTGTCCCGGTACCAAAGCCCACCTAGGTTCCACTTCTCTAGGCAGGCGATATCGAGAATGTACACATATGGCAGAAAAAGTGTCCTCAGTGTCCTAAAAAATGCAGTTGTACCCACTGTCCACTTAACCATGGACATGTGGACAAGTGGAGCAGGGCAGACTAAGGACTATATGACTGTGACAACCCACTGGGTAGATATATTGCCTGCCACAGCAACAACACCGGCGGCACCAGTAGCAGCATCTCGCAAACGCCAACTCGTTCCTAGTCAGGCTACGCTTTGTATCACCGCTTTCCATAAGAGGCACACAGCTGACAACCTCTTACAGAAACTGAGGAACATCATCGCAGAATGGCTTACCCCAATTGGACTCTCCTGGGGATTTGTGATATCGGACAACGCCACCAATATTGTGCGTGCATTACAACTGGCCAAATTCCAGCACATCACATGTTTTGCCCATACAATTAATTTGGTGGTGCATCATTTTTTGAAAAACGAGAAAGGCGTGCAGGAGATGCTGTCGGTGGCCCGAAAAATTGCGGGCCACTTTCAGCATTCAGCCACCGTGTGCCGAAGACTGGAGTGCCAGCAAACACTCCTGAACATGCCCTGCCATCAGCTGAAGGTGGTAACGAGGTGGAATTCAACCCTCTATATGCTTCAGAGGATGGAGGAGCAGCAAAAGGCCATTCAAGCCTATACATCTGCCTACGATATAGGCAAAGGAGGGGGAATGCACCTGACTCAAGCGCAGTGGAAAATGATTTCCATGTTGTGCAAGGTTCTCCAACCCTTTGAACTTACCACATGTAAAGTCAGTTCAGACACTGCCAGCCTAAGTCAGGTCATTCCCCTCATCAGGCTTTTGCAGAAGCAGCTGGAGAGATTGAAGGAGAAGCTAAAATGGAGCGATCCCACTAGGCATGTGGGACTTGTGGATGGAGCCCTTCATTCGCTTAACCAGGATTCACGGGTGGTCAATCTGTTAAAATCAGAGCACTACATTTTGGCCACCGTGCTCGATCCTAGGTTTAAAGCCTACGTTGTATCTCTCTTTCTGGCAGACACAAGTCTGCAGATGTTCAAAGACCTGCTGGTGAGACAATTGTCAAGTCAAGCGGAACGTGACCCGCCAACAGCTCCTCCTTCATTTTCTATCGCCACTGGAGCTGCCAGGAAAAGGATAACATTTCCAAAACCACCCGCTGGCGGTGATGCAGGGCAGTCAGGAGCAAGTGCTGACATCTGGTCCAGACTGAAGTACCTGCCAACGATTACTGACATGTCATCTACTGTCACTGCATTTGATTCTATCACCATTGAAAGAATGGTGGAGGAGTATATGAGTGACAGCATTAAAGTAGGCATGTCAGACAGTCCGTACGTATACTGGCAGGAAAAAGAGGCAATTTGGAGGCCCTTGCACAAACTGGCTTTATTTTACATAACTTGCCCCCCCCCCTCCAGTGTGTACTCCGAAAGAGTGTTTGGTTCAGCCGGTCACCTTCTCAGCGATCGGCGTAGGGGGTTACTTCTACCAAATGTGGAGAAGATGATGTTCATCAAAATGAATTATAAATTCCTCCGTGGAGACATTTACCAGCAATTGCCTCCAGAAAGTACAAAGGGACCTGTGATGGTGGATACCAGTGGGGACAAATAAATACTGTGTGAGGAGGAGGATGTACAATGTGAAAGGGGTGAGGAATCGGATGATGAGGAGAAGGTGGACATCTTGTCTCTGTAGAGCCAGTTTGTGCAAGGAGAGATTGATTGCTTCTTTTTTGGTGGGGGCCCAAACCAACCAATCATTTTAGCCACAGTCGTGTGGCAGACCCTGTCGCTGAAATGATTGGTTTGTTAAAGTGTGCATGTCCTGTTTATACAACATAAGGGTGGGTGGGAGGGCCCAAGGACAATTCCATCTTGCACATCTTTTTTTATTTATTTTTGCATCATGTGCTGTTTGGGGACTATTTTTTTAAGTGTCATCCTGTCTGACACTGCAGTGCCACTCCTAGATGGGCCAGGTGTTTGTGCCGCCCACTTGGGTCGCTTAGCTTAGTCATTGTCACAACTGAGGGCCTGAGCTGACGGGAGGCAGCCTCAGTTGTAGGGGCTGAGATGTACCGGAACCTGGGAGGTTGTATCAGACCCCTGGACATGTAAGTAACATGAATAATAACTGCCCGAAGGCGTGACCACGACAACTTGGATAAAAGTCAATGATGTTTATTATGACAACTCCGCAACACAGCAGCAGTAAAAGAAAACGTAAAAGTCAGCAAAGAATAAATACAGTTCCTGGGTACTACAGGATGGCAGGAGCCACAGGGCACTGGTAGTGTGAGATAGTTCTTATAATCTTCTAGATGGAAAGTCCTTACCAGGCCCGACTGTAGCAATGGAGATAACCCAGGATTGTACCAGCTGGTGTTCCAGGAAAAGCTGGGTTGCTGAAGATAAAACGGCTGCTGTGGATACTGGCTGGAACCAGACTGTTGTTAGCACGGAGTGGATACTGGCTGGAACCAGTTAAATAATAAATGAACTTGGGAGCGATGAAATATGAACTGAAATGTAGAACTTGAGAGCGGAGAAATAATAATACCGGTGGAGAGTGGTAAAGTGTAGAAAGGACACCGGCCCTTTAAGAGAAGCTGTACTCTGCTGGAAGCTGGGCTGGAAGCAGGTAATGTTGTAGCTGGAAACAGATGAATCCACAATGGATTGGAGAGTCAGGCTACACCGCAGGTGGAATGCTGGTGCGGGTCTCTATGGTGGAAGTCTTGAGACAGGAGCTGGAACCTGGAAGACAATCACAGGAGAGACAAACAGGAACTAGGTTTGACAACCAAAGCACTGACGCCTTCCTTGCTCAGGCACAGTGTATTTATACCTGCAGCAAGGAAGGGATTGGCTAGGCAATTATGCAGATTAACAATACTGATAACAGATTGGAGGAAATGATCAGCTGACAGAATCCAAGATGGCTGCGCCCATGCAGACACTTGGAGGGAAGTTTGGTTTGTAATCCATGTGGTAATGAAAACAGTAATGGCGGCGCCGGCCACTGGAGACAGGAGACGCCAGGCTGACAAGTGCACATCCAACCACGCGGACACAGCGGAGGCCGCGGCTGACGTAATCGCCACTCTGACACTCTGCATGCAGAAGCTCAGGGACGGCGGCGGAGGCCGCGGGAGACGCCATGCCAGATGTAATAAGGCGTTACCGTGACAGCGTCTCAGAGAGACAGGAGAGGATGCAGGAATGTGAACATTAGGATAACAGATGGGATCCGGTCCTGGAGCGCTGAGCCAGCCTTAGGAGGCATCTGATGGGTAAGAAATGGCGTCCAGATACCCGGATCGTGACAGCACCCCCCCCTTTAGGAGTGGCCCCAGGACACTTCTTTGGCTTTTGAGGAAACTTGGAATGGAATCTCCGGGCCAAGGCAGGAGCATGGACATCAGAAGCATTGGTCCATGAACGTTCCTCAGGGCCGTAACCCTTCCAGTCAATAAGATACTGTAGTTGACCGTAACGGTGACGTGAGTCCAGGATCTTGGCCACTTCATACTCAACGCCTCGTTGAGTTTGGACTTTCGGAGTTGGAGGAAGTGAGGAATGAAACCGATTCAAGATCAGCGGTTTCAACAGGGAAACATGGAATGTCCTGGGTATTTTTAAGAAGGGAGGCAACTGAAGTCTGTAAGCAACAGGATTGATGACTTGTTCAATCTTGAAAGGACCGATATAGCGAGGTGCAAACTTCATACTGGGAACTCTTAACCTCAAATTCTTCGTGGATAACCATACCCGATCACCCACCTTGAGAGCAGGAACTGCTCGACGCTTCTTATCCGCAAACTTCTTGTACCTGAACGATGCCTTGAGCAGAGCTGATCGTACGCTCTTCCAGATATTGGCAAACTGATGCAAGGTGATATCCACTGCGGGAACAGAAGTTGCTGGAAGCGGTTGGAACTCAGGGACTTTAGGGTGGAATCCAAAGTTAGTGAAGAATGGTGTTGAAGCAGATGAAGAATGATACTGGTTGTTATGACAGAACTCGGCCCAGGGAAGTAATTGAACCCAGTCATCTTGAGAGGAGGACACATAGATGCGGAGGAAGGCCTCCAAGTCCTGATTCACCCTCTCGGTTTGACCATTGGTCTGAGGATGGTAAGCCGTGGAAAACTTTAGCTTGACTTGAAGGACTTGACATAGACTTCGCCAGAATTTGGCTGTGAATTGAACTCCTCGATCTGAGATAATTTCTTCAGGAAGACCGTGGAGTCGGAAGATCTCTTGTATGAATACTTGAGCCAACTTGGAAGCTGACGGAAGACCGGTGAGAGGAATGAAGTGTGCCATCTTGGTGAACCGGTCAACTACCACCCAGATGGTATTGAACTTGTTGCACATGGGTAAATCTGTAATAAAATCCATCGACAAATGGGTCCAAGGTCGACGGGGAACAGATAGTGGAACCAGTTGCCCCGCAGGCGACTGGCGGGATACCTTATGTTGAGCACACTTTGGGCAAGATGCAATAAACTCCAAGACGTCCTTTTTCAGAGTTGGCCACCAATAGGACCTAGAGATAAACTCCAGGGTTTTTTGGATACCTGTATGTCCGGCAAAACGGGAAGCATGGGCCCACTGCATGAGCTTCTTCCTTAGCATCGGTTTCACAAAACTTTTCCCTGATGGGGGCGTAGAGTCCATCCCTACCGTGGAGAATGCCAACGGATTTATAATAGGATGCTTGTCTGAAGACTCTGACTCATTTTCTTGCTCCCATGAGCGGGAAAGGGCATCGGCCTTGCGATTCTGAGAGCCCGGACAGAACTGGAGTTTAAAGTCGAACCTGGAAAAGAAAAGTGCCCATCTGGCCTGACGAGGGTTGAGACATTGTGCGCCTTTCAGATATAAAAGGTTCTTGTGGTCTGTAAGTATGGTGATTGAATGAGAAGCTCCCTCCAACAGATACCTCCACTCTTCTAGAGCGAGCTTGATGGCTAGCAACTCCTGGTCGCCAATGGCATAGTTGCGCTCAGCTGGGGAGAACTTCCGGGAGAAGAAACTGCAAGGGTGTAAATGGCCATCTTTAGCCCTCTGAGATAACACCGCTCCTACTCCAACGGAGGAGGCATCCACCTCTAAGATGAAAGGAGAGTCGATGTCAGGCTGTTTCAGAACAGGTGCAGAGATGAACCTTTGTTTTAAAAGATGAAATGCTTGCATGGCTTCTTCAGACCACTTGGACGGGTTAGCACCCTTCTTAGTGAAAGCAGTAATAGGCGCCACAATGGTGGAAAAGTCTCGTATAAACTTTCGGTAATAGTTGGCGAACCCCAAGAACCTCTGGACCCCTTTGAGGGTTAAGGGTATCGGCCAATTTTGGATTGCTTGTAGTTTCTCAGGATCCATCTCTAGTCCGGAACCGGACACAATGTACCCAAGAAACGGAATGGACTTGACTTCAAAGACGCATTTCTCTAATTTGCAATAGAGATGATTGACACGGAGACGGGACAGAACCTCTTTAACCCAAAAACGATGTTCCTCTAAATCGTTGGCAAAAATGAGGATATCGTCTAGATAGACCACGACATGACGGTATAGAATTGTCTCATTGACAAAATGCTGGAAGACAGCTGGAGCATTACTCAATCCGAAGGGCATGACGAGGTACTCATAATGTCCGTCACGGGTGTTAAAGGCGGTCTTCCACTCGTCACCCTCACGGATCCGGATGAGATTGTATGCACCTCTCAAGTCCAGCTTTGTAAAGATGGTAGCTCCGCTAACTCTGTCAAAGAGCTCAGTAATCAGGGGTAAAGGATAACGGTTCTTGATGGTAATGTCGTTCAAACCTCTGTAGTCGATGCACGGCCGCAGACCACCATCTTTCTTTTTTACAAAAAAGAAGCCTGCGCCGGCTGGGGAAGAAGAAGGTCGAATGAACCCCTTTGCTAGGTTCTCTTTAATGTATTCCTCCATAGAATGCGTCTCAGGCAGAGACAACGGATAAGTTCGGCCTCGAGGTGGAACCTTCCCTGGAACGAGATCAATCGGGCAGTCCCATTCTCTATGAGGAGGAAGGATATCAGCAGAAGCTTTACTGAACACATCCGTGAAATCTTGATATGGAGGAGGTGGAACATCAGACGACCTGGGGGAGGAAGAACAGACAGGCAATACTTTAAACAAACATGTCTCAGCACAGGAGGAACCCCATGCCAGGATTTGCGTAGTCGTCCAATCAATTGTAGGATTGTGAAGACGGAGCCATGGAAGGCCCAGGACCACAGGATGTGTGGCTCTTGGAATCACTAAAAAAGAAATAAGTTCGGAATGAAGAACTCCCACTCTCAGACGAACTGGTAGAGTCCTTAAAGAAATAACTGCATCAAAAATTTTGCTGCCATCCACGGCAGTTAAAGAAATGGACGAAGGAAGTCTCTCGGTGGGTAGGGACCACCGTTTAACATAGGCTTCGGTAATAAAGTTCCCAGCTGCTCCGGAATCAAGGAGGGCAATGACGTTCCGATAACGTTGAGCAACTTGAAGCGAGACTGGGAGATTACAATCTTGAGGAGATGGTGAGGAGATCATTACTCCTAGCCGGCCCTCTCCTTGGCGAGCTAGGATTTAGAGTTTCCCAGACGTTTGGGACAGGCATTAATGGTGTGAGACGGAGCTGCACAATAGAGACAGAGAGACTCGGAGAGACGTCTTCGGCGCTCAGCAGGAGTTAAACGGGAACGGCCAAGTTGCATGGGCTCATCTTTAGATGGTGACAGTTGACGAGGAGGAGGAGCAGAAGATTTTGGAGCAGATGATCTTCCACGCTCAGTTGCTCTCTCTCTGAAACGTAAATCAACTTTCGTGCAGAGTGAGATTAGCTCATCTAACTTAGAAGGTAAGTCTCTGGTAGCTAACTCATCTTTAATACGCTCAGATAAGCCATGCCAGAATGCAGCATACAGGGCCTCGTCGTTCCATGCCAGTTCGGATGCCAGGATCTGGAACTGTATCAGATATTGTCCTACAGTACGTGACCCCTGGCGTAAACGGAGAATCTCGGATGAAGCTGAGGTTACCCGGCCTGGCTTGTCGAAGATGCGCCTGAATGTTGACACAAAGGCAGTGTTGGAAGATAGCAGGGTGTCGGACCTCTCCCATAACGGTGATGCCCAATCAAGGGCTGAGCCACTGAGAAGAGAAATAATGTAGGCAATTTTTGTACGGTCACTGGGAAAATTGCCAGGTTGTAGCTCAAACTGAATCTCACACTGGTTGAGAAATCCCCTGCAGAATCTTGGAGATCCGTCAAATTTTGCTGGCGTTGGAAGATGAAGACGTGGAGCAGAAATGGGTAAGGTGGGTGGGGTTATAGCTGGAGTCACTGTGGTTGACGCACCAGACGCGCCTGATCCACGGAGAGTTGTCTGAATCCCATCCAGCCGAGTAGAGAAATCCTGGAGACAGCGGATGATGTGGCCCTGTGCAGCCTCCTGATGTTCTAGTCGGGCTGCCAGTTCTTGCATCGGCCTGGCCGCTTGATCCTGGTCTCCGGCTGGATTCATTAGGTCAGTGCTTACTGTCACAACTGAGGGCCTGAGCTGACGGGAGGCAGCCTCAGTTGTAGGGGCTGAGATGTACCGGAACCTGGGAGGTTGTATCAGACCCCTGGACATGTAAGTAACATGAATAATAACTGCCCGAAGGCGTGACCACGACAACTTGGATAAAAGTCAATGATGTTTATTATGACAACTCCGCAACACAGCAGCAGTAAAAGAAAACGTAAAAGTCAGCAAAGAATAAATACAGTTCCTGGGTACTACAGGATGGCAGGAGCCACAGGGCACTGGTAGTGTGAGATAGTTCTTATAATCTTCTAGATGGAAAGTCCTTACCAGGCCCGACTGTAGCAATGGAGATAACCCAGGATTGTACCAGCTGGTGTTCCAGGAAAAGCTGGGTTGCTGAAGATAAAACGGCTGCTGTGGATACTGGCTGGAACCAGACTGTTGTTAGCACGGAGTGGATACTGGCTGGAACCAGTTAAATAATAAATGAACTTGGGAGCGATGAAATATGAACTGAAATGTAGAACTTGAGAGCGGAGAAATAATAATACCGGTGGAGAGTGGTAAAGTGTAGAAAGGACACCGGCCCTTTAAGAGAAGCTGTACTCTGCTGGAAGCTGGGCTGGAAGCAGGTAATGTTGTAGCTGGAAACAGATGAATCCACAATGGATTGGAGAGTCAGGCTACACCGCAGGTGGAATGCTGGTGCGGGTCTCTATGGTGGAAGTCTTGAGACAGGAGCTGGAACCTGGAAGACAATCACAGGAGAGAGACAAACAGGAACTAGGTTTGACAACCAAAGCACTGACGCCTTCCTTGCTCAGGCACAGTGTATTTATACCTGCAGCAAGGAAGGGATTGGCTAGGCAATTATGCAGATTAACAATACTGATAACAGATTGGAGGAAATGATCAGCTGACAGAATCCAAGATGGCTGCGCCCATGCAGACACTTGGAGGGAAGTTTGGTTTGTAATCCATGTGGTAATGAAAACAGTAATGGCGGCGCCGGCCACTGGAGACAGGAGACGCCAGGCTGACAAGTGCACATCCAACCACGCGGACACAGCGGAGGCCGCGGCTGACGTAATCGCCACTCTGACACTCTGCATGCAGAAGCTCAGGGACGGCGGCGGAGGCCGCGGGAGACGCCATGCCAGATGTAATAAGGCGTTACTGTGACAGCGTCTCAGAGAGACAGGAGAGGATGCAGGAATGTGAACATTAGGATAACAGATGGGATCCGGTCCTGGAGCGCTGAGCCAGCCTTAGGAGGCATCTGATGGGTAAGAAATGGCGTCCAGATACCCGGATCGTGACAGTCATCTAGCGACCTTGGTGAAAATTTTAGGACTAAAACTAATATTGTGACGTGTGAGGTGTTCAGAATAGACTGGAAATGAGTGGAAATTATTGTTATTTAGGTTAATAATACTATAGGGTCCAAATTACCCCCAAATTCTATGATTTTAGCTGTTTTTGAGTTTTGTTTTAAAAAAAACACCCGAATCCAAAACGCATCCGAATCCGACAAAAATCCGAAATGGTGGTTTTGCCAAAACATGTCTGAATCCAAAACACGACTGTGGACCCGAATCCCAAACCAAAACACAAAACACGAATAATGCCCGCTGCACATCTCTATCCAAAATACATGAGATCCGAGCTTCCCATGAAAACTAGGGCCCTCATTCCGAGTTGTTCGCTCGTTCTTTTTCATCGCATCGCAGTGAAAATCCGCTTAGTACGCATGCGCAATGTTCGCACTGCGACTGCGCCAAGTAACTTTACTATGAAGAAAGTAATTTTACTCACGGCTTTTTCTTCGCTCCGGTGATCGTAATGTGATTGACAGGAAATGGGTGTTACTGGGCGGAAACACGGCGTTTCAGGGGCGTGTGGCTGAAAACGCTACCGTTTCCGGAAAAAACGCAGGAGTGGCCGGAGAAACGGTGGGAGTGCCTGGGCGAACGCTGGGTGTGTTTGTGACGTCAACCAGGAACGACAAGCACTGAACTGATCGCACAGGCAGAGTAAGTCTGGAGCTACTCTGAAACTGCTAAGTAGTTAGTAATCGCAATATTGCGAATACATCGGTCGCAATTTTAAGAAGCTAAGATTCACTCCCAGTAGGCGGCGGCTTAGCGTGTGTAACTCTGCTAAATTCGCCTTGCGACCGATCAACTCGGAATGAGGGCCTATGTTTTGCTTCATTTTCAAATCAGAACTTGGTGGCAAGAACCAAGTTGAATCTAAACCACTAATTTCCAGTCAGAAGCACTCATTTCTAGTTAGAAAAATATACTAAAAAAACAAATAGCATCAATATAAGAAATAGTAATTATGACTTGATGCCATAATAAATATTTTGGAGGTTTGGCAAAGTAAAATTTGAAGAATTTGCTTACTTCAAGAATAACTATTGTGCTTTTTAATAATGAAATACAAATACAACATTTCCTTCAGTGTAAAGGTCATAGTCTAGTTACCACGGAGGAGCAGAGAAAGTGGCAGATTGTGCTGCACTAGAGATATCATTTCAGTAGAAATCCTTAAAAGCACAGTGCACTTAGAAAGGATCAGCTTCATCCCTGTGCTCAATTGCACAGATTATCCTAAGAAATAATATTTCATCTTTTTATATTTCACCACTATATTAAAGAGGTTGTCCGCTGTGGGCTACACCATTTAATATTCCTGCCCCCAAATGCACCAAATAGGGCTGACTTCCCTTGTACTTCTAGCAGTTTACACCTCTTGCTGACTGTGAGAGATTCCTTCAAGTGAAGAAGAAATACAGTGGAAATACCACAGGAGAAGGTCCTGAATTGACCCTCCTCCTGCCATCACCAGAGAAGCATGCCCTGAATCAAGTTTCTTCACTGTAAGAGAAGTTAATAAACTGTTGTAGGCATATCTCTATTGCACTTTACTTTTTACACTTGGGTCTAACAACGGAGTGAGTAAAAGGGTTGGTTAACTTTTGGAAACACCTTTCTCCTCTCTGTGTACAGCATATGTGGGTCCCTCTGCAATTGTTAATGTGAGCGGCAGCTAAAGTTTAGTGTTGCTCACATTGAGATGGGAGGGTGAGAGAGACAGAGAGCAGAAATAAATATATATATATATATATATATATATATATCAGAGATAGAGAGATAGATGGGGAAAAGGGGAAGAGTGAGAATGGAGGAAGAGGATTACAAAAAGAGATATGGGAGAAAGAGGTAGAGATATAGAGATGGAAGGAAGAGGAGAGAAAGAGGGAGAGAGATGGGAGGAATAGGAAGAAAGAGATCGGTGGCTGGAAAAGTGGTAGATGTGGAGATAGAGATGGATGAGAGAGTGGAGGAATAACTGGGGAGAGATAGTGGGAAGAGAGGGAGATGGAAGATGAGAAGAGGATGAAAAACTCTGCAATGCCATTGATAATAGGTACTGGCCTACTAAATGATTGGTCCAAAATACTTGTATAGTATTTTGGGGAGAGGTCAGAATTGATTAAGGTGTTGTCCAAATTTGTATGATCCCTTTAAATAAAAAAGTCCTACTAATTATAAAAATAATAATATTAGTTGGTCACCAGAATAAATGAAGGTTATGTATAAAACTAAAAAAGGATGACACCTTTAAGTAAAATGTACTACTACTGTTAAAATAATATAGTTTAATGAGAGGGGACAGATTTAATTACTGTAATATGATGTTTGAAACTTTATGATCTCTTTAAGTGAAAAAAAAACGACTTATTCTGAACATAATGTACTACTGTACAAAACGTGTGACTTAAATAAGGTGTTGTCCAAAAATGTATAATTCCTTTTCATAAATCCTACTATTAATTATAAAAATAATATAGTTTATCGGGGCTAGGGCCAGAAGTAATGAATGTGTTGCCCAAAAGATTATGATTTCTTTAAATGAAATGTACTACAGTTTGAGTCCCCTTATCCAAAATGCTTGAGATCTGAATTATTTTTTCGTATTTTGGAATATTTGCATACCATAATGAGATTTCTTGGGTATGAGACTCAAGTCTACATACAGAATGCATTTTTGTTTCATATACACTTTATACACATACTGTAAAGTGAAGTATATTTTATACAATATTTGTAATAATTTTTGCATGAAAAAGTTTGTGTACTTACATGAAATTAATTTGTGTTTTATATGCACACCTTATATACATACATAGCCTGAGTTTTATACAATATTTTTTTATAATTTTGTGTATTAAACAAAGTTGTGTATATTTTATCAGAAAGCAAAGGTTTCGCTGTCTCAATCATACTAAAAAAATTCTGTATTTCGGAATATTCTGTGTTTTGGAATTTTGTATATGGGAGACTCAATCTGTACTTCTACTCAAGATAATAAAGTATATGGGGCATGGGACATAATTAAATTAGCTGTTATGTAAAAGTGGATGATCCATTTAAGTTAAATGTACTACTAATAGTAAAAATAATATAGTAAAAGGGGAAGAGGACATAATTCATAAAGTGATTTTCAAAAGTGCATAATTCATTTAAGTAAAACCAATTACTAATAATTATAATACCAAACATTATAGATTTTTCAGTGTTATCAATTTAATATTCTACATGTGTAACACTGATCCCATGGAGTAATTAAGAAAAAGGAAAATACATTCTAATGAATACATTCCTTATTAAAAATGAACTAAATAATCTTCAGATTAATACTGTATTTTTCATAGTTTATGTTATTGCACTTTGGATAAATGCTGCATTTTACATTTTCACTGAATACCTAAAATATACTGTAATTTTGGCTAGCAATAATAATAATAATCAACTTGCACATTTGCGAAATACATTAATTTTCAAATTGAGCCAAATGGTTAGTCAATTGTTGTCTTTATTTTAAAACAGCAGCATTAAACCTCTAATGCCACAAGATTAAGATGTCAATTTCACATGTAATGCCTTCTGTAAACTGGTAGATACTATTAAATGACTGCAAGAGGTGGGCCAATTTAAAATACATATTGCATCCAAAAAGTATGTTAATTAAATTTAACATAATTTCTATGATATTATTTTTCTTTTTCCATTCATTATATACAAACTATGTATCTGAAAAATTTAGATTTAAAAAAAATTGTAATTAACGTTTAATTTTACAATCCCTGAATAGTAGTACAAATGTAAAATTGATTAATATTTCTACACTTTAAGCATTTAAGTATTAGTTAGGCTTAATTATTTTTTCAAACTATAAGATAAATGTTTCCAAACTTTAAAGAAAATAGATTTAATGAACTACAGTATTTTAATTATATTAAGATATGTGATTAAAGAAAATAGAACAACCCGCAAGTTTATTATTAGAATTCAAAAGTTTGTAGTATATTCAAAAGGTCAGTAATCTTACTGAAGTTTTGATGAGAACACGCTAAAGGGGGAAATAATATTTAGCATAAAATGTATTGATTGGTATTATATTAATGGAAAAGAACAATAATAAACTAGATGGTCTCATTTTGAACTTAAACATTTAACTTATGCTGCTTTAAGTTCTTGTTTCAGAAACATCATTATTTTAACATTACTCTAAATGTTTTTTTATGACTGATCTGCTTGATCACATTTTTAAGTATTAAACCTAGGTTCAATTTTGAAAACGAATGCACAATAAAAAAATGTTGCCAATAGCATCATTCAGATGTTTGCATTTGTGATTGGTTGCCATGGGCAAGGCCCATTTATAGGCACTTATTTTCATAAATTCTTCCCACATGTAATCTCTCTTAATACTGCAGACTATTGCAACTTTCTTGCTAAAGTTTTATTTGATAAATACTGCAGACTATTGCAACTTTCTTGCTAAAGTTTTATTCGGTAAATACTGCAGACTATTGCAACTTTCTTGCTAAAGTTTTATTTGGTAAATACTGCAGACTATTGCAACTTTCTTGCTAAAGTTTTATTCTGTAAATACTGCAGACTATTGCACATTACATTGCATGGTTAAAAGTTTAGAAAGTTGTTGTGAATTAATATCTATAATCTGCAAAAAACTTATAGTGATTGAGTGGGGTTTACTGACCTTACATTTGTTAGATTTGATTAGCACCTTTTGCTGGAGGTGGAGGGTTGCTGTGTGGGGGAGGGGGTTGTAAGCAATATGAACATATGTCTGTAGAATTATTTATTAGGATAGGTCAGGACACCAGTCCTATAGGACGCTGCAGTGCCTCGTATATGAAGTGGCTCGTTATAAAGTGGCAGCTAAAATCAATAGCAGTGTTATACCTGTGTTAAACTGAAGGAAAACAGAAGGCAAACAAGATAACAGAAGGACTGCATTACAACCACAAAACTCAGGATCTTTATGTGGCCTCTCCTCACCTCTACCATGAGAACACTAGGACCAGGCTTACCACCTCTCTGGCTGAGATCATCAAGTCTGCCCCTGGGCCAAACCCTCAAGATGAGAAGGGGAATGTGGGGGTAGAGCACCAGGACCAGGATCATCAGGGACATCCCCATTGCTTCTGAGAATGCACCCCACATTCTCATATTTACTCATACTATGATCTTATCAAAATAATGTTATCCCAATTTTACTTCTGCCACTAGTTACCTGCTATTGTTTATTCCCCCACCCCTGTTTTTGTGTTTTTTTTCTCTTCCTCTCTTCCACCCCACCGTGTGTTTTTCCTGTACAGTTTACCTCCATTGATTGCACACCCTGCCATTGCACCCTACATACAGTGTACATCATGCTACTACATAAGCATCAGTTTTCCCACAAATGAACTTGGCCCTTGTATGGCTCACCTCCCACAATGTAACCTTCAAAGTGCACCCAACATGGCTTCCCCAGACGGTACACTTGTGGATGGGATGAAAAATACATAGGCCTGATGGTTTTGATGAAACCCTACTCTGAACTGTAGGACTCTGAAATCACCCCCATTTTGTGTCATCTCTTCTAGGGGTAGACTATTCCACCCTGTGTAATCCTACGCTGTGCGCTCAAGATGTCTGCCGCATGCACCTGGTACCTTGTGAGGGTGGAATACACAACCCATGGAAGTTATTACCCAAAATGTCTACACCAATCATGCATTATGCTTTCGGTGTGCTTAAGGTTTTCTTTTATGCCAGTGTTGCTAATCTATTGCTGTATTACTCAAATCCTCTGTATCATGTGCATTGTTTTTGATATCTGTAAAGCGCCTTGAGTCCTGTTGGAGAAAGAGCACTATATGAATAAAATTATTATTATTATTATTATTATTATTATTATTATTAATGGGGTCTATTCATGGAGCAGTGAAAAGAGTGGAGAAGGGAGCCAGTGGAGATGTCACCTATGGCAACCAATAAGCTTTGAGGTAATATCTATGAAATGCATTCTATCAAATTATACATAGCAGCTGATTGATTGCCATGGACAGCTTCTCCACTAGCTCAATTCTCCACTCTTTTCACTGCTCCACAAATAGACCCCTTTCTGTGGACAAATTTTTGGCATTTTCATGTCAGTAATGTTCTGTGAGGGTGTGTTGAACTGTGGGCTTTGCTGAACTGGACATAAGCATAAATATGGTACGCTGGTTTGCTCCCACAATCCAAAAATATACTGGTAGGTTAATTGGCTCCCAACAAAATTAACCCTAGTGTGAATGTGTGTGCATGTACATGTGATTAGGAAAATAGATTGTAAGCTCCATTGGGTTAAGGACTGATGTTAATGGCCAAAATATTCTCTGTAAAAGTGCTGCAGAATATGAGTGCCCTATATAAATAACTGCCAATAAATAAATAAATAAATAATAAATATGCTTGCTTCCAGATTAATCTTTTACACCTACGAGAGTGCTGATGCAAGTGTGAAATTATGATGAAGGAAAGCAAACCAAGTGTGCATAAGGGGCGGCCAACCTCAGAGATAAGAGAAAATGCAGGTGCACACTTAAATACTAAACACTGCTAATCAGAATAATTATGATAAACTCTGCAATGTAACATATATTCAAATTGAGTTGCTTAGTGTAATGTTTGTCAAAAATAGGGGCACACCAACCATGACCAGGTGACTTCATCTAGTGGGTACCTGAAATTCCTATGGTTTAATGGGATCCCCCAGGCCACCACAAACCAACTGCTCCAAAGCATCACACTAAAAAGAGGTTTAAGTGTTAAAAAGGGTTGTATTAGTAAGAAGCAGCAGCTACAGTATGTGCTGAGAGTGTTAGATACTGTAGGTGAGAGGTTTTAATTAGGGTGGTAAAAAGTGTTACAAAACAATTTAGGTGCTAAAAATGTGCTGTATATAAACTTTAAATAAATTAGTTCCTTGCATACAATGTGGAAACAATTACAGCCAACGTGCATTCAAATTCGCTTCATCCCCAATATATAAAGTTTATAAACATTTTCTTTAGGTCTCCTTGTTTATGGCAACACAAGTATTTACATAGGGTACAGAATCCATATTGACATGTGTGTGTGTTTTGTGATACTATTTAATCCACAATGCAAGCCAAGATACATATTTTGTTGCATAATAAATTACATATCACTTTGCACTGCATGTTTTCATCAGCATTTGGTTCTTCTGCAGCCCTTCCATTTCTGAAACTATTAATAAATGAAACAAAATGTGTGAGTTTTTATCATCTCTACCTCCTTTTACCAGAAAACATTTAGAACATTTTAAATGTCTTTATATACAGTATAATATTACATACCCTCATTTATTCTCTACAGAATTCAGAGTCCTTCATGCATGACTATTACAAGTTATTTTTGTTGCTTTTCTCTCAAAAGTAAATTTTCTTAACAGCAAATAAAAGAAAAAAGTGATTAAAAAGTCTTTAACAAATCAAATTCTCTATTTCCTTTTAAGACATTGTCTTACAATTCATTGAACTTTTTTTTTATATAATTGGAAAAGCCAAAAGAAATAGCCCCCCCCCCAAAAAAAAAAATACAGAGTAAACTTTTAGTATACTGTATAAATGGGTGGTCTTCTGTTTGCCGGCGGTCGGGCTCCCGGCGCTCAGTATACCGGCGCCGGGAGCCCGACAGCCGGCATACCGACACTTATTTTCCCTCGTGGGGGTCCACGACCCCCATAGAGGGAGAACAAAATAGTGTGGCGCGCGTAGCGCGCCACCGTGCCCGTAGCATGGCGAGCGCAGCGAGCCCGCAAGGGGCTCATTTGCGCTCGCCAAGCTGTCGGTAAGCCGGCGGTCGGGCTCCCGGCGCCGGGATGCTGGTCGCCGGGAGCCCGACCGCCGGCCAGCCGTAGTGAACCCTGTATAAATACATAGTAACATAGTAACATAGTATTTGAGGTTGAAAAGAGGCAAATTGCCCATTGCGTTCAATCAGTTTATTGTATTAAGTTGAGTTGATTTTAATGTACCTGCTGAAGACTGTTTTATGACTAGTTAACAACTACAAATCACCTTACACCCGGATTAACAACTTCATATTTTAAGTGTTGTAACCTTGGATATCCTTTTCAATCAGAAATTCATCCAATCCCCTTTTAAATGCATTTACAGTGTCCACCATTACCACCTTCCCTGGCAAGGAATTCAAATCCTTATTGCCCTAACAGTGAAGAGATAGCTACAATTTACTTTCTCATGTCAAGTTGCATTGTGTAATTATTTATTTATTACCAGTTATTTATATAGCGCACATTTCACTTATTGCACCAATACTGATCAGAGAATGCATCATGTTAATTGCAATCCCAGTGTTCCTGCTTCAAAGAAAACATGTACTTTCTATTAAAAGGAGAAGTCCTGGAACATACAACATGAACCCAAGGATGAAGTTAACCTGATCCATAATCTGATCTGTTGTATGGGTGATATTGAAAATGGTTGATAGACTCCATTGCTATTGCTATATAATGTGGGACTCTATGGTCAGAAGGCTGTTCCGAAAAGGACTAGTCTGTGTTTAGCAGAGTTACCTCCTTTTCCTGCTTGTAATTCAGCAAGAGTAATGAGAACGGACTCCTGGAATGCAACCTGAACATTTACTTTATGCAGCCCAACACAGGACATCTGACAGAACACTATCCTCTGGAAAGCTTAGTATAATCTGAACTTGTTTTTATGTATTCTTATTAGAGAACTCCAGCGCTATGTGTGTGAGACACCTAGAGCTGGTGAGTGGGTCTTCTGCCAATAACAGCTGCTCCTGTTACCTTAGAACTGTATCCATTCACCGGTAGTTGAGATAACACTTGGGCTTAAACATCTAGCAGTATGGGCTCACAGAATAGGCTAGAGACCACAAGGTAATAAACCTGGAGTGTAGCAGCTGGCAAGGTAGAGTTAATAGCAGGCAGATTGGATACAGGAATGGTAACTGCATACAGGCTTAACAAGATATGGTGATTTAAGACTGCAGGACTGGATATGTACTGATTGCAGACAATGATGACTGAAGTAACAAAGTGTTTGCTAAAGGTAAACACAGCCAAGCGATGGATAACTGCTGGGAAACAAACAGGACCTGGGTATGTACTGTGTACAGCATGAACCTAGTTGCAAAGAGACTAGCTGACTAAATAGTGTGACTAGGCCGCAGTCTGCAATAACAGATAGGATGCAAACTCAGTGGCTAAGTTGTGACTGGAATACAGGTTCAGATGTTCCAGAGATACTGAAGTTTACTGTAGCGTTGCAACTACAAGCATGGCTGGATTGGATGTACTCAGAACAATAGCTGACAGGATATAGTTACAGAAACTTGGCAGGAGCCTAGACTTGAATCAGGATTAGACACAAGAGTAACTGGAGGGTACTGCAAGACAATGACATGGAGCACAAATGGACACAGGATAGTAAGTATAGGGCAGGATCCAACAGGGCACGGGTGCAGGACTGGCAGGGACAACACACACAGAGGACTTAGGAAGATACAGGAATGCAAGTACACAAAGGCAGGGAACCTGGACTCAGGAACAGAGAGACAGACTAGGAACTGTACAGGGTACAGTGACCATGTGACAAGCTCACTAGGTGCAGGAGAACTAGGGAATATCACCGGCAGGGCAGAACTGATAAGAATCCCTAATAAAAGGGAGACAGACCAATACCAGGAGTCATCCGGCTGGAGACAAGTAATGAGGCATTCTAAACAGCTGTGATGCTGCATGTAGCAGCCAGCATCCTAGTTTCTAGCAGACAGCCAGAAATGCAAACAGGAATGAGCCACAACAGCAAATCATAACAATGCTTTTGCCTATTTAGATAAATAAATGTTTATTTTGCATAACACTTCTGTGTCAGTCTCCCTAATTAACAACTTGTATCAATGAACCTGGTTTTTAACCGACAACATCTGTATTGGTAGAACAATCAAAATTGGTGCATGTTTAATATTGTCAACAAGAACACAAAAATCACAAATAATGAAAATCTATAAAAGCAAAATTATGTTTATACTAAATATAGTATGAAATAGACTAAGGAAAGCATAAACAGCTGCAAAAAAAAGAACAGTGATCTTCTATACAAATGTGTCCTCATACACCTATGGCACAAGACACTCAGGTGTGACTGAGTTGCTCCAAGAGATATAGCATATGGATATAATACAACAGACTGAGACTTTATCAGTGTTGAGTAATGACACTGGAGAGACAGTAGGTGGAGCTGTTGTTTATGTGTTGATATGTTAACAGTCTGTGATATACAGATGGGGCCTCCATTGTCTTGCCGTCTTCTGTGACTAGGCGCTCCCACCTGGGCGCATCTAATCACTGTGAGCATCTCCGTCTGAATGGGCATGCGTGCTCGGACGGAGACACTCCCCATTCATTTTAATGGAGAGCATCTATGTCTGCGTGCCCGGACAGAGATGCACTGAATGGGAAGTGGCTCATGCACTCTTGGCGTGACTAGGCGGACGGATTGCCTAGTCACACCAGGAGTGCATGCCTGCGACTAGAAGGCTCCATCTGTATGAATGTATTTGTTTGTTATAGGAATATTCAAGAAGGAGTAGAATGAGAGAAAAGGAGCATGCAGAAAGGCTGTACATATATACTGTACCGGTCTTGTTCAGCATGTTAGTTTGTTTTATGACCTACACAGTTTCATTATAAATAAGATATACTACAAGAGCTACCCAGTGTTCCTACTGATTGAGTGTTACAAAAGAGATCCTATCTATGAAGAAACACTAACATAGCATAGCAATTTTTCTTCACATTTTGCATCTTATTTATATCACAAATACAGCAAAACACAACTCAAGTCGCAAATGAAGCACAACGGAGCTTGGTGTGAACAACCCCCCCAGCTGCAACAACGTTGCACTTTGTAAAAAACAAATTCAAACAATTAAAACAATTTACACACATATGTACAAGTATCACACAATAAAGTAAGTGAAATCTAGCAAAGTAGTTATGTTGCTTCTAGTTGTTTTATTTATGCAAATAAGACATCGAGTTGCCCAGGACTTGGTGTGCCGAGAATGGGCTGCTTTGAGCGGATGAAGCCACAGTGTTTGAGGACACATCTGCATGTAGAACTATACAACACTTATATTATAGATCTGCTCATAAAAATATTCAGTTGGTCTACAGTATATCTCAAAATATTTTCCCATCGATCATTCTCCTCTCTAATAAACCACTTATGTCCCACAGTATGACATTGTAACTCTTTGACTGGATTGATTACCACAGGAAATGTAGTTGACTAGCAACATCTCTGAAGCTTGAATTGACCAAGGTACTGTCATTTGTACTGGGTTTGCTCACTATACCTTGTTTAGGAAGCAACAAGAGATCCTTTTATAATTATAAAAAAAGCAAAGCATTGCTTGTAGATCCTAAAGGTTTTCTTACTGTAGATTTTCTTACCATATTAGATAGTTTGAAAAATGACAGTAGTGAAAGGCTCCTAACATGTTCCATTAAATGCACTTATACATATTCTTTATTCAGTAGATTTTAAAATGTTTTTATTTTTACATTTTTAAGTATATTGAGTGTTCAAGGAGAAGGCACCCTTAACACTGATATCCTGTGACAGCTAGTCAATGAAGGGAAAAAATCAGTGGTGCCTAAGTCTTTTCCCTCGCACTAAATTATAGAATTAATAGGCTTTTAGAGTAGTCTGGCAGATAGTTACTGCGAATAAGACAATTAAATATGGGAAGGCACTTTTCTCAACACATTTCATTTTAACGAGAGGCTTTGAGACTCAATAAATCTTTTATTTTTTCTCTCCTTGCTTCATTCTCCTAATTTTCTACAGGACATCATGCCTTTATGAGAATCACCTCAAAAGAAAAATCATATTAGATGATGCTTCAGGATTTTCATTTAATCTTATGTAGGATCAAAATGAAACTTTCTCTGTCTACGCAGAATGATATTTTTTTTCTATCTGCAAAGTATTTTCATCAAACTGTGAGTCACCTAAAATATAAGATGAAATTCAATATCATGTTTATTATCAACTTTCTTTATTACATATTGTGTCACTAGATTATTTTTACAGTATTCAATTGTTGTATATATAAAAGTGCTATAGGTCAAACACACTTACATATGGAGCAGACTGCTGTGCCATTAATAGTGCACTGTGTCACAGAAAGTTATATAAGTGAAATACTTCAATTTAGCAGCTAAACAGATTGCTTAGGAACAGAAGGGGTTATTCAGGTTTGTTAGCAAACCAAAAAGCACACTAATGGGAAAAACCAAGTTGCATTGCAGGTCTGGCAGATGTAACATGTGCAGAGAGATTTAGATTTGGATGGGTTATATCGTTTCTGTGCATTCTAAGTACTGGCTGCTTTATTTATACAGTGCAATTTAAATTTCAATGTGAACTCACCCCACCCAAATCTAAATCTCTCTGCACATGTAATATCTGCCCCACCTGCACATGGTTTTCCCCATGAGTGTGCTTCTTTGGTGTGCTAACAAACCTGAATAAGGCCCAAAGTGTCCATGCCTGGTCTGTATGTTGACTGGGTCCTACAAAGAAGGTATAGCGCCTACACAATGGATTCTGTTTTTCAAGATTGACCACACCTACAGTACCAGTGAAAAGTTTGGACACACCTTCTCATTCAATGGTTTTTATTTATTTTAATTTTTTTCTACATTGTAGATTAATACTGAAGACATCAAAACTATGGAAGAACACATATGGAATTATGTTACATAGTAACATAGTAACATAGTATTTAAGGTTGGAAAAAGACAATTGTCCATCGGGTTCAACCTATTTGTGGTCTCCTATGCACGATTGTTTTGTATAAAATTTTGACTGAAGTTGCTGACTGCCGTTCCGATTAACCCCTCTTTTTTATAATAACCATAGTGCGTGACTATGCCCCGTAACCCTGGATATCCTTATCCATTAGGAATTTATCTAACCCATTCTTAAAGGTGTTGACTGAGTTGGTCATTACAACTCCCTCAGGCAGGGAATTCCAAACACGTATCGTTCTTACCGTAAAAAAGCTTTTTGGCCGTATTGTGTGGAATCTCCTCTCCTCTAACCTGAGCGAGTGTCCACGAGTTCTCTGTGTTGATCTAACCAAAAACAGGTCCTGCGCAAGATCTGTATATTGTCACCTTATATATTTGTAAATGTTGATCATGTCCCCTCTTAATCTCCTCTTTTCCAGTGTAAACATGCCTAGTCTTGCAAGCCTTTCCTCGTATTCCAGCGTCTCCCTACCCTTAATTAGTTTAGTCGCCCACCTTTGAACCTTTTCTAGCTCCAGGATATCCTTTATGTAGTAAGGTGCCCAGAATTGTACACAGTATTCAAGGTGTGGACTCACAAGTGATTTATATAACGGGAGTATAATACTCTCGTCCCTAGCATCAATTCCCCCTTTTATGCATGCTAATATCTTATTAGTCTTCTTTGCTGCAGTCCTACTTTGGGTACTACTGCTTAATTTGCTATCTATGAGGACACCTAAGTCCTTTTCCAGTACAGAATCCCCTAATTTTACCCCATTTAGTAGGTAGGTGTTATTTTTGTTCTTGTTACCACAGTGCATTACCTTACACTTGTCTGTATTGAGGCGCATTCTCCATTTCGCTACCCAAGCTTCTAATTTAACTAAGTCATTCTGAAGCGACTCAGCATCCCCCTCCGCATTTATAACTTTACACAATTTGGTTTCATCTGCAAAAATTGACACCATGCTCTCTAGACCTTCTGTTAGGTCGTTAATGAAAATATTGAACAATAGCGGTCCTAATACTGAGCCTTGCGGCACACCACTTAGCACTTCAGTCCAAGTTGAAAAAGATCCATTAACCACAACGCGCTGCTCCCTATTATCTAACCAGTTTTTGACCCAAGTGCATATTGTGTTTCCTAGCCCTGATTCTTGTAGCTTGTGTTTAAGTCTCATGTGTGGTACAGTATCGAACGCTTTGGCAAAATCTAAAAAGATTACATCCACATCTTTACCCTGATCTAGGTTTGCGCTTACTGTTTCATAAAAGCCAAGTAAGTTGGTTTGACAGGATCTGTCCTTCATAAACCCATGTTGATTCCTTTTAATGACCTTATTGACTTCAAGGAACTTCTGAATACTATCTCTTTGAATACCTTCCAATACTTTCCCCACTATAGATGTAATACTAACTGGTAAACAAAAAAGTGTTAAACACATCAAAATACTGTATGATTTATATTTTGGATTCCTCAAAGTATCCCCCTTTTGCTATGATGACAGCTTTGCACACTCTTGGCATTCTTTTAATCAGCTTCATGAGGTAGTCTTCCTGGAATGGTTTTCCAACAGTCTTGAAGAAGTTCCCAGAGGTGCTGAGCACTTGTTGGCTGCTTTTCCTTCAATCTGCGGTCCAACTCATCTCAAACATCTCAATTGGGTTTAGGTCGGGTGATTGTGGAGGCCAGGTCATCTGACGCAGCACTCCATCACTTTCCTTTTTGGTCAAGTAGCCCTTACATAGCCTGGAAGTGTGTTTGTGGTCATTGTCTTGTTGAAAAACAAATGATGGTCCCAGTAAGCGCAAACCAGGTGGGATGGCATGGTGCTGCAGAATGCTGTAGTAGCCATGCTGGTTAAGTGTGCCTTGATTTTTTTATAAATCACCAACAGTATCACCAGCAAAGCACCCCCACACCATCACACCTCCTCCTCCATGCCTCACAGTGGGAACCACACATGCAGAAACCATCCGCTCACCTTCTCTGTGTCTCACAAAGACACGGCAGTTGGAACAAAAAATCTCAAATTTGGACTCATCAGACCAAAGTACAGATGTCCACTGGTCTAATGTCCATTCCTTGTGTTTCTTGGCCCAAACAATTCTCTTATTCTTGTTGTTCATCCTCAGTAGTGGCTTCTTTGCAGCAATTCGACCATGATGGCCTGATTCACGCAGTCTCCTCTGTACAGTTGATGTTGAGATTTGTCTGCTACTTGAACTCTGTGAAGAATTTATTTGGGCTCTAATCTGAGGTGCTGTTAAGTAGCGGTTTCTAAGGCTGATAACTCTAATGAACTTATTCTCTGCAGCAAAGGTTACTCTTGGTCTTCCTTTCCTGGGGCGGTCCTCATGAGAGCCAGTTTCATCAAAGTGTTTGATGGTTTTTGCAACTGCATTTGAGGATACATTCAAAGTTCTTGAAATTTTCCGTATCGACTGACCTTCATGTCTTAAAGTAATGATATACTGTCGTTTCTCTTTGCTGAGTTGAGTGGTTTGTGCCATAATATGGATTACAACAGTAGTGAAATAGGGGTGTCCACTGTGTATTAACCCTACGTCTGCACAATACAACTGATGGTCTCAAACACATTAAGAAGGCAAGTAAGTCCACAAATTGACTCTTGACAAGGCACACCCATTAATTCAAAACCATTCGAGTAGACTACCTCATAAAGCTGATTGAGAGAATGCCAAGAGTGTGCAAAGCTGTCATCAAAGCAAAAGGGGGTAACTTTGAGGAATCTAAAATATAAAACATATTTTGATTTATTTAACACTTTTTTGTTTAAAACATAATTCCATATGTGTTCTTTCATAGTTTTGATGTCTTCAGTATTAATCTACAATGAAGAAAATAATAAAAATAAATAAAAACCATTGAATGAGAAGGTGTGTCCAAACTTTTGACTTGCACTGTACATATGATTGGCCATGCCCCTAGTACCATAGGGGATGGTTTTTTTACACACACACACACACACACACACACACACACACACACACACACACACACACACACACACACACACACTATACAGGGGTCCATACACACACTAACACTATACAGGGGTCCATACACACACACACACACACACACACACACTGATACTATACAGGGGTCCACACACACACACACACACACACACACACACACACACACACGCACACACGGATACTATACAGGGGTCCACATACACACACACACACACACACACACACACACACACACACACACATACACTATACAGAGGTCCATACACACACACACACACACACACACACACACACACACACACTGACACTATACAGGGGTCCATACACACCACACTGACACTATACAGGGGTCTATACACACACACACACACACACACACACACACACTATACTGGGGTACACACACACACACACACACTATACAGGGGTCCATACACACACTAACACTATACAGGGGTCCATACACACACACACACACACACACACACACACACACTGATACTATACAGGGGTACACACACACACACACACACACACACACACACACGGATACTATACAGGGGTCCACATACACACACACACACACACACACACACACACACACACACTATACAGAGGTCCACACACACACACACACACACACACACACACACACACACACACACACACACACTGACACTATACAGGGGTCCATACACACCACACTGACACTATACAGGGGTCTATACACACACACACACACACACACACACACACACACACACACACACACACATACATTGTACACGGGTCCATATACACACACACACACACACACACACACACACAGACACTATACAGGGGTCCATGCACACACTATCACTGTACAGGGGTACACACACACACACACACACACACACACACGCACACACACACACACACACACACTGACACTATACAGGGGTCCATACACACCACACTGACACTATACAGGGGTCTATACACACACACACACACACACACACACACACACACACACACACATACATTATACACGGGTCCATACACACACACACACACACACACACACACACACACACACACACACACACACACACACACACTGACACTATTCAGGGGTCCATACACACATACACTGACACTATATAGGGGTCCACACACACACACACACACACACACACACACACACACACACACACACACACACACACACAGAGACAGACAGACAATGACACTATACAGGGGTCCACACCAGGGGCGCTGGAATGTTTTTAGGTTAGCCCCCCACTGCTGTGCGGATGAGCGCATAATATAAATCAGGTGCACTACGTTTGGGGTAATGCGGATAAAATTGTAATACTGTATGGCATAATTTGAATTGCCTGCAGATCCACGCGGGCGACATCTCCTTTAAAAACAGCCTGCTACCGCAGGGTGCTGTGTCCTCCTATCTTTGTTGTGTCCTAGCCGCCGCCGGCTGTCTCTCCTTCACAGATGCATTACTGGGAGGAGGCGTGGCCAGGCTGGGACATCCCGGGATCATAGCCATGCCTCCTCCCAGTAATGCAACTGTGAAGGAGAGACAGCTGGTGGCGGCTAGGACACAACGAACGAAGATAGGAGGACACAGCACCCTGCGGTAGCAGGCTGTTTTTAAAGGAGATGCTGCCCGCGTGGATCTGCAGGCAATTCAAATTATGCCACACAGTATTACAATCTTATTTGCATTACCCCAAACGTAGTGCACTTGATTTATATTATGCCACAAAATAGTGCCCCTTATTCACATTACGTCACACAGTAATGCCCCTTATACATTTTATGCCACACAGTACTATCCCTTATACACAATGCCCACATACAATAGTGCCCCTTATCAGAGGTATAGCTAGGTGCCATGGTGCCCTGAGCAAAGGAATGTTTCAGCGCCACCTCCTCTGTATTGAATTGGGGGCATCTTGCATTTGAAAATAAAAAGATAGTTTAAAAAAAATCGATGACAGGGCCAGTTCTAGACCTTGAGGAGCTCAGGGCGAAAGTTTCCTTTGGTACTCCCCATGCTGACAACAGGGACAGTGTGCGCTGAAGGCGTGTGAAAAAAATATAGGGCCAAAGAATAGTACCAATTCACATTACCCTGTACAGTAGTGTCCGTTAGTCACATTACACCACACAGTAGTTTCCGTTATTCACATTACACCGCACAGTAGTACCCTTATACACGTTATGCCACACAGGAGAGCCGCTTACACAAGTTATGCCAGAGTAAAAGCCTCTTATACACGTTACACCACAGTAGAGCACCTTATACATGTTATGCCAGGTAGAGCTGCTTATACACTTATGCCAGGTAGAGTCCCTTATACATGTTATCCAGGTAGAGCCCATTATACACATTTGCCAGATAGAGCCCATTATACACATTATGCCAGGTACAGCTCATTATACATATTATAGGGGTCATTCAGACCCCACCGCAATAGCTGCCCGCAGCACAGTTTGTTGGTGGCAGCAAACTGTGCATGCGCAGTGGGCGTGAGGCCATACACATTGTGGTCGCTTCTCTGATGGATGTTATCCAGGTAGAGCCCATTATACACATTTGCCAGATAGAGCCCATTATACACATTATGCCAGGTACAGCTCATTATACACATTATAGGGGTCATTCAGACCCCACCGCAATAGCTGCCCGCAGCACAGTTTGTTGGTGGCAGCAAACTGTGCATGCGCAGTGGGCGTGAGGCCATACACATTGTGGTCGCTTCTCTGATGGATGCGACCACAGTGTAATTGATAGGTGACAGCGTAGCGGGGTTAAGGCAGGGTGGTGACGGAAAAATGGGGGCAGGCCGGGACCATTTTTGGGGCGGCTGCATGACGTCACACACAGACGCTCCCCCCCTAAAAGTTTGCTGACCGCCTGACAGCGCAGCCAGCCAACACAACCTTAGATCAGATGTGTCCGCAATCTAATTGCGGATGCATCGGGAGGTGGCCTTACACATGCTGGGCGGCCTTGCCCTGTGCCGGGTGGCCCTCAGCATGTGCAGGGATGAATGCAGATCTGGCTGCATATGCAGCAATCTGCTTTCATCTCTGAATGACCCCCTATGCCAGGTACAGCCCTCGTTCCCTCCACAGTGTGGCCCCAGTACCTGCAGGAGGTCCTGGCTCAGGCGCTGCTCATCCTCTCTCTTCTCCACCTCCGGTTTCTCGCAGGCTCCGTTACTCCAGCAGCAGCGGCTCGGTCCTATGTCGTCAGTGACGCCGAGAGGAGGGGGGGAAGCAGGTACTTATTACCCAGACCTGGGACTGATGGAGGGGTCCGCTGGGGGCCCAGGTGCGCTGCACTCCCACCCCTCTCCCTTCTTACTGGGCAGCAGCATGCTGCAGTGTGCTGTGCTGCAGTGAGGCAGAGAGGCTGCTGTTCTTGCTCAGCCCCTGCCTTTTCCTGTACAGGATAGGTGTGGGGGGGTGATCACACTGATCACATTCCCCCCCTCGAATTGACCCTGGCTGAGCCAGGGCTGGGGACTCAGTCAGGGGTCAGGCACTGCACAGATTCCCCACCACCACCACCGCCACTTTTTCCATAAAGGGGCATGGCCACACCTCCCGCGATTAGGCCAAAAACATCTCGGCAGCAGGGGAAGTCGGCGGCAGCAGCATAGCAGTGTGTGGGCAGAGGCCGCACACTGGGGGAGGGAGCGGTGCTGCACGGGGCCAGCGCTGCCACTACCTGTCATCCAGTTTGACAGGCGCAGCAGCAGCAGCAGGGTAGCAAAGCAGGGAGAGTGCCTCCCTGCTTTGCATACCCTTGCTGAGCGAGCAGCGCCGGCTCCCCTGCGCCTCTGTCATATTTTGGGGGGCAAGCTGCACCCTTGACCCCCCTTTTCCGACGTCCCTGGTCCACACACACACACTATACAGGGGTCCATACACACACAGACACTATACAGGGGTCCATACACACACACACACACACACACACACACACACACACACACACACAGACAGACACTGACACTATACAGGGGTACACACACACACACACACACACACACACACACACACACTATACAGGGGTCCATACACACACACACACACACACACACACACACACACACACTATACAGAGGTCCATACACACACACACACACACACACACACACACACACACACACACTGACACTATTCAGGGGTCCACACACACACACACACACACACACACACACACACACACACACACACACACACACACTATACAGAGGTCCATACACACACACACACACACACACACACACACACACTGACACTATTTAGGGGTCCATACACACACACTGACACTATTCAGGGGTCCACACACACACACACACACACACACACACACACACACTATACAAGGGTCCACACACACATACACACACACACACACACACACACACACACACACACACTGACACTATACAGGGGTCCATACACACACTGACACTATATAGGGGTTTATATACACACACACACTGACACTATACAGGGGTCCATACACACACACACTGACACTATTCAGGGGTACACACACACACACACACACACACACACACACTGACACTATTCAGGGGTACACACACACACACGCACACACTGATACTATTCTTGGGTCTTCTATATATGATCGCGGGGGGCACATCTAATGTAATAATGCAGCAGATCAGCACTGGGGACAAGGAATCTCTCTTATCAGCATTAGCAGCACCGCTCCTCCTGATCCGTCTCCCACTCTGCCTCCATTGCTATGATCCCAGACTGACAGGATCTCCACTACGGGCACGCTGCTTGGTTATCGCGGGTGCTGGCGGGGGAAGGGGGGACAACCGGAGAGGAGCCCCAGTGCGCAGCCACTTCTCCCGGTGTCCTGCCTGTGATACAGGACCTCCATAGGTGTGCGCAGCACATTTTATTAGGGGGTGCACCGTCGGAGGGGCATGACTAGCATCACCCATTGGGCATGCCTAGCACCGCCCATCAGACATGTCTCTAGCACTCACTGCAAACTAAAATACAAAATTTGATTAAATAGAGTGTACAGTGAGGGCTGGGAGTCAGGCAGATGATTTTATGTCAGTAATGGTGCTTGACTGGTGTGTGTTAATACTGCCCAGTGGCGGTTCCATCCAGTCACAGCTGCTCCTCTTAGGTGGATAATCCTACGCATAACTTCACACCCCACTCTGATCCACTGCATCACCTCTTGTCCCTCCTCTGATGCTCAACACACTCTCCCCTGATGCTCTACATCACTTCACACTCTCCACTGATGCTCTGCATCACCTCTCACCTTCCCCTGGTGCTCCCCATAACCTCACATCTTCCCCTGATGCTTGGCATCACCTCTCTCCCTCTCCTGATCCTCTGCATCACCTCTCACCCTTCCCTGCTGCTCTGCATCACCTCTCACCATCCCCTGGTGCTCGGCATCACCTCTCTCCCTCTCCTGATCCTCTGCATCACCTCTCACCCTTCCCTGGTGCTCTGCATCACCTCTCACCTTCCCCTGGTGCTCCGCATAACCTCACACCTTCCCCTGATGCTCAGCTTCACCTCTCTCTCTCTCCTGATCCTCTGCATCACCTCTCACCCTTCCCTGATTCTATGATATCTCACCCTCCACTGATCCTCTGTATTGCCTCTTGCCCCCTCCCTGATATTTTGAACAACCTATCACCCACACCAATCTTCCACATAATTTATCACCTATTGCCTCCTGACACTCCATATCCCCTCTCGCACACCTGAGCCTACAAATCCCCTCACACTTTAATTCTCCAAGTCATCTCTCACTCATTTGCCTTCATAGTGAGCAATAATCTTGATCAAGGAAAAGCAGTGTATGTGGTCTTCCTAGATTTTGCAAAAGCATTCGATACAGTTCCTCACAGGAGACTGATGGTCAAATTAAAGGAGATTGGCCTAGGAAAAACTATTTGCACATGGATAAGCAGCTGGTTGGATAGCAGGTTACAGCAAGTAGTGGTCAACGGGAAGTCCTCAACCTGGTCCCCAGTAGTCAGCGGAATACCACAAGGGTCCGTACTCGGACCACTACTGTTCAACATATTTATCAATGACCTAGAAATAGGCCTGGAAAGCACAGTGTCAATCTTTGCAGATGATACTAAACTGTGTAAGGTAATTAATTCAGAATTGGATGTGGAGTCCTTGCAGAATGATCTATCTAAACTTGAACTTTGGGCGTCTAAATGGAAAATGAGGTTCAATACAGACAAATGCAAGGTTATGCATTTTGGGACTAAAAACAAACTTGCATCCTACATGGATGAATGGGGAATGCATAGGGGAAACAGAGTTGGAAAAAGATTTGGGGGTATTCATTGATAATAGGCTTAATAACGTACACAATGTCAAAACGCAGTAAAGAAGGCAAGTAAAATGCTAGCGTACATAAAAAGGGGAATTGAGACAAGGGACTCGGATGTAATCATGCCGCTATATAAGGCATTGGTACGTCCGCACCTGGAATATTGTGTTCAGTTTTGGGCACCATTGTACAAAAAAGACATCAGTGAACTCGAAAGTGTTCAAAGGTGAGCTACTAAATTGATTAAAGGCCTAGAAGGACTGGACTATAAGGAAAGACTTACTAGGCTGAATACGTATACAGTTACACTAGAAAAGAGGCGCCTAAGAGGAGATATTATTAATATCTTCATTTATGTAAAGGGACATCACAAAGAGTTATCAGAGGAATTATTTATTAAAAGAACACAGTTTAGGACACGTGGGCACTCGCTGCGACTGGAGGAGAGAAAGTTCTGAACGCAACGGAGGAAAGGGTTCTTCACTGTTAGGGCAATCAGGATGTGGAATTCCCTGCCAGGGAAGGTGGTAATGGCGGACTCTGTAATTGGATTTCAAAAAGGAATGGATACATTTCTGAATGAAAAAGCTATCCAAGGTTATAATACTTAAAATATCAACATGGTTAATCCGGGGGTAACATGAGTTATAGTAGCTAACTAGTCATAAAACATTATTTAGCAAGTATGTAGAATCATCACAACTTAAAACAGGTTGAACACGATGGGCAATTTGCCTCTATTCAACCTCAAATACTATGTTACTATGTTACTATGTTACTATATTATCCACATTACCTAACACCTCACTAGTGTACTCCCAGGACACCTCTCCCACAACCCTCCTCTCCCTAGCACAGAATAACCCCCCATCATCATCTCTCCTTAGCACTAATTTTATTTTTTGCTTAGTTCTCAATTCAGGATAGATAGATAGATAGATAGATAGATAGTTAGATAGATAGATAGATAGATAGCTAGATAGCTAGATAGATAGATAGATAGATAGATAGATAGATAGATAGATAGATAGATAGATAGAGAGATAGAGAGATACTTAGTACTGGTAATATGCACTATGGAAATCATCGTACAGTATCAAGCCTGTTTAAATGTGATTTGAGGCAGAAATATTAGCCCTTGCACTGCCCATAAGGGGCATCTGAAAAATTACTCCCATTCATGGGATGAATAACTTGCAGGCTGCATGTGACTTTGAGCGAGTCTGTGCATATTTGTAAACCAGCGATCATTTACATGGCAAAACGAGGTTGCTTTTGTCATGTAAATGATTGACACTTTAAAAAATACTGGCAGATTCACACAATCCCAGGTGTGTAATGTCTGATGGAACATACTGTAGGTAATCTGGGATTATACGGACTCTTGCAGTATAGATTCAAGCATGTCTTGCTGTGAGAGAGCATTTCTGTATGAGTGAGAGTCTTGCCAGTTTCACTTAAAATATGATCAGGGCAGTTGAGAGCCGGGCTGGGCCCAGGTGCTTTTCAAGGGGCGTGGCCTAATCACAGGAGGTGTGGTCATCTACCCTTAGAAAAAATACAGAAAAAAATTGTATTTTAAGCACTTCCATGGCCACAATGCAGCCCAGTACACAGTAGAGTGTGCTGGGCTGAGGAGAAGAGCTGCAGGCTTATTCATACATTTGCGCAAATATATGTAACTGAGATCTCTGAATTCCAATATTGGTGGTCATTCCGAGTTGTTCGCTCTGTAATTTTCTTCGCATCGCAGTGATTTTCCGCTATTTACGCATGCGCAATGTTCGCACTGCGACTGCGCCAAGTAAATTTGTTATGAAGATTGGTATTTTACTCACGGCATTACAAGGTTTTTTCTTCATTCTGGAGATCGGAGTGTGATTGACAGGAAGTGGGTGTTTCTGGGCGGAAACTGGCCGTTTTATGGGAGTGTGAAAAAACGCTACAGTTTCTGGGAAAAACGCGGGAGTGGCTGGAGAAACGGAGGAGTGTCTGGGCGAACGCTGGGTGTGTTTGTGACGTCAAACCAGGAACGACAAGCACTGAACTGATCGCACTGGAAGAGTAAGTCTCGAGCTACTCAGAAACTGCACAGAGAAGTCTTTTCGCAATATTGCGAATCTTTCGTTCGCAATTTTGATAAGCTAAGATTCACTCCCAGTAGGCGGCGGCTTAGCGTGTGCAAAGCTGCTAAAAGCAGCTTGCGAGCGAACAACTCGGAATGAGGGCCATTGTGTGGGATTTAAATCTGGTTACTGTTATCACTCAGGGTGCTGGGAGAAACAAAATGCCTTTTTTTTTTAGCTGCTGCTGCCAAGGAAGGGGGCCTGGGCCCCTACTGGACCCTCATTGGGTCCAGTAGGTCCAAATAAATTTTTCACTCATAACTTGTTGCAAATCAATAACAACATGTCCCATATTTATAAAGTGAAACAATCACAAATGAGGAGAATTAAATTGAATATCCTAATAATCTCCAACTACAGGGTAGAACAAGGTGTGGAAAATATCTAATACATGGAGAATAGATGCCAAGTAGTTACCTGAAATTTCACTTATCCTATCTGAATGAAGAAATACATTAATTATGCCAATAATTAAAAACATACAGTACTCTATACCTGAATATTCACATATAAATAAATTATAAATGGTCATATTAATCATGATACACATTTTTAATGCAGATGTGCTAAAGTTTGTATGTCTAATTTGCAACATGAAAATGGAAATTTCCACACAAATTTAGTATGAAGCTCTTGCCAGTGCCAGTAAGAGCCCCTCCTGGTAAAGAGCTGGACACAGAATTATAACTTACCACTTATCACTCTGCTTTTTGGTTCACCTGTCTGCTTATTGCACATACTTGGCTGTTGTCTGGTGATAAAGAGGAACCCAAAATAATCCCCAACACTGTAGCCCATAGTCTGCTATAGGCTAATGCGATTTTTAGATGGCTTTAGGACATAGCTCTGGAATGATAAATCTGACTGCAACAGCAGCCCCCACATAAACTGTCCACCCTTTTTCCATCACCTGTGGTAAGTACCCCGCTAGCCCTCCTAGCTGTGCCCTTAAGCAGCATTCCTATCACAACCATTCTTTTGGGAATCATGGATTGAAGGGGGTATTTTGTATGTACAAATTATATGCAGGACTACCTGGAGGTTGATGATGTTGTTGGGTGCCAAAAACTGCATGAGTTATTTATCCATGCCGCTGGTAGTTGAGGATGGACTGCTCATTACTATATACAGTATAAGTTTACTCCTTTAATGAACTTGGTGTAAAAGACAAAACTGGGAGGAGGTGCTTAGCTGGGTAATGTCTTTACCTCTACTTTGGCATGAAGAACATTCTACACAATGCTACACAAGTCTTCACAAATTTTGTTTGGGTTGGGGTACAAATTTTTCCACTTGGAAAAGCTGTTTTTTTTTCATCTTTAGTCCAGTCATTACAATGCATTATTATCGGAATGATGTGGTACCTGTGGTTGCTGTTTTATTTGGATACAATGAACATCATGTGTTTTATCTTGTTAATGTCCAACATATTTATTATTGTTATCGTCATTATTGGCAGATCAACAATTATACCTGCATGGTGTTGCACGTTATCAACTTTCATAGTAGCATTTTCAATTTCTGTGTCTAACTTTTCATCACTGCTACTTATCCTCATATTTACAAATTGTTGAGAAAACGTGGAATGGAGGTTGCTCTGTAAATAGTGTCAGACCCTAAAATGCCAGCCTCATGCATAGTTTTCATGGACACACTTTGAGTCTCCTCGGGATTCTGTGATTGCTCAATTTGTTATTCAGTCTCATTGTTCATTTATTGCACTGATGTGTCTGTTTTGGTGGTGGCACATCTACACCAAGGGTGAGATTCAAATGATATATCACGCCCAATTTCCTTTCTAAAATGATCTCCGTTATGGCACATATTGCGCCTATAGTAATCAGGTTTAGCTGTGTAAAGGGTTGGGTGCCTCCCTACTCCGGGGGTAGCGAGCTGAAATAATGATACAACGTCCCTGAGGGCAGAAACAGAATGGGTGTGAAAAGGGGTGAAAAGAATTGAATCCCGCCCTAAGAGTAAAAAACAGGGACAAATGCAAGATTTTCAGAGGGGGATTTCCAAAAAGACCACCTTTTCTACACTTTTATTTGCACAAGGTACATGTCAGAAACAGAAGAGTGTTTGGCGATATAAGAGTGCCCTGCACTAGCATAAAGAATTTGTATATCGTTTCATAGTGTTGAACTCACATTACTCTATTATTGTACACATGTGGGTCCTAATTCAGATGTGGTTGGAGGTACTTTGCACATGATCTGGACCCGTACTGGGCATGTGTACCACGGGTCTGCGTCATTGGACACAGATCGGCAGCAGACTATAAGTGATTGACAGTCTGCTGTCATTTGGGGGTGGGTAGGAGGCGGCAAACGCCTCTGTTTCCCAAGACTGAGGTGTGCCACTGCGGTTGTGGGGGAGTGATGAGGCCAGGATCTCATTCGTAAGACAGAGCTTTACTGACTTCCTTTTTGGATTTGCGGCAGCTGGCTTGCGCGATGCCATGGCTAACACAGCCAGCTGATGGTATCACAGATGATCAGATGCTGTATCCTAGGACACAGCTCATATCACTAATGCAAGCAGGAGGTGTGATGCCTCCTGTGGCATTAACATGTTAGTGCGATCACTGCTGTTTCCATGTAAGTAGCAGCGACAGCAACTCAAACACATCTGAATAAGACCCACTGAGCGTAGTATCTGTACAGTACAGTATAGTGATAATAATAAATATGAAATATGCATGTTTCACACACGGTATGGACACAAGTGGTGCAAATCACAGATATAAAAACCAATCATACTTACCCATTGTCCAGTAACTTTAGGGAGACCACAGATTTTTTTGTTAATCTCATAACTCCCTGAAGTATATGTGACCCTCCCACATTCTGTCTGTTTATGGTTGAAATGGGAGGAACAGGGGTTGTAGCGATGCAATTTTAAGAGAATTGCACCATCTTAGCCCCACCTCCACTTCTGGAACCCATGATTCACTGCATTATGCATCTGTTTTCCAGGCAGAAATTAAAAGCCAGTAAGTATAATGCAATGTAAACTGAGATTTGATAGTATTCTTCCTTCCTGCAGTAGTCAATTACTCTATTACAGTAATGCCAAGTTTTTTATAATATAACTTCAATGCTAATAATTTAAATGGAAAAATCTGGAGGGCTAAATACACAATCAAAATATCAGAAATGGCTAAACAGCGCAGAATATAGTCATCATCTGAAGTGCATATCATTGCACCAGCCCTCCGGTAACCACAAGGTATACCTATTGACAGGTGTATCTGTGTCTGCATCCCAGTCTACTTGTCTTAATTATATGAGCATGCCCATGCTGTTCTTGGCCTACGATTGACAGTCCCTACCCTTCCCTCTCTCCAAGTGTAAAAAAGAAATACATGTAAGATGCACCAAAATATGTATTGCATATGGATGCACATGTATTTTTTTGGTATACAAATGTCTTGATCATGAATCAGATTGCCCACATCTTAAGATGCTTTTAACTTGCAAAGACTACTAGCACTGTATGTTGCTGTCCATGTAGGTGCATGGTTGCTACTGATCTACTTTACTTCCTTTTTGTTGCCATATTGTTTTGGGGTTCTGTTCTCAGTGGATATTTTGATCACTGTCATGACCACTTCCTTTAAGTGACAGCCTTGTGTTTTGCTCAGTACCGTTAGAACCCCGCTACCTTCACTTGTCCATCTCCAGCAGGGCCAGACTGCCCATATGGGACTTCTGGCAAATGCCAGAAGGGCTAATGGGCTGGTGGGCCGGTGTGGTGAACAGAGAGCCACGACACCCCCCCATTTTCAGTGTCTGCACACCCCTTTTGTGTCAAGCACGCCCCTTTTCATGTGTGTGTCTTCGGCATGCGCATGTGTGTCTTCGGCCCCGATTTCTAGTTATAGTATTGTGCTACTGGGTGTGCTGTTTGTATCAGGGGGCTTAACATTAATATTCTCTTTTCTGTAACCTATTCTGATCTCCTGCCTGTGTCTTGGTTATCCTATTGCTTGATGATTTTGTTCCGTTGTTCTGACCTGTTTAATGACCCGTATCATGGATTCCCACTACTGTCACTGTTCACTTCCTAAGATGTTGAAAGCCTAAAAGAAGAATGCCAGATGTTTGCATAAAACAGAATTCCATCCATGGTTTTTGCTATCCCCAGAGAGATTTGTGCTAGTGGTCCATGACAGATACCAAGAATAACCTTCCAAGCTGACGTGCAATACAAAACAAATAATTAAAAGAAAAAAAGCGTAGAAGCGGATTACTTCAATTCTCAGAATCATTTCAGTGAAATTAATAAATCAAGCTTTTAAGTCAGCAAAAAAAAAACACTATCACAGAAACAGACAAAGAAGGTGAAACTCTCAATTTTCCGAACTAATATCCCTGCAGCCTCTTTGGCTTTGATAACTAATGTTCTCTTGGTAAAACAAATACACTTTGCTTTATCAGTGGAAATAGGTTAGTAAATCAAATATTTTAAAAGGAATGCCTCAGGTTGAAATAGAAAAGTTTAATTGAACCACACCAGATTTTTTTTTATGTCTATCACCCACTCTAAATGCAATTTTCAGATTTCGTTTTGAAGTTTAATCAATTCTGATTGCTAAAGTGCAACTTGATAAATTGTGGCTAATCTACTTTATTTCAGCAGGTTGCTCGTGTTTAGGTCTATGCTTTTGTCTTTATGGCTTGTTTATAAAGTTCCTGGAATTATATATTGCTTGATATGAGAGCTGATAACATCAGATCTGCATTAGCTGAATTTATTCTCTCATAAAGCATAGGAGAGGAACACATCTCTATATTTTTTCTGCCTACAAATGCATTTACAGGCTTCATTGTATACAATTAATTAAGAGTGGGGAGTGGGACACGCTATACAAAGAAGGCCATGCCAGGAAATACAATTCTGAATAGTGACAGGTATATGCTTAATACATGAATCCCTGGCCAGTAGCAACAGCCAGCTCAGATTGGAAATTGCAATCATAAGCATAAATATACTGTAGTAAACCTGTAGTGTCTAACTTTTAAGAGGACAGTAAAAGCTAATACATGGATTAGGTAAAAGATTCTGAGGTGGTCCAAGATCTTTGCAAGTGATTGATAATGTAGAAGGGATTTGCTAAATTGTTATAAAAATGTAGTGCTCAGAACTTGTTGTATTACTCAGCTCAATTGGAAAAGGACATAATTAAACTTTACTCAAGGTCTACAAATGACAGCAGATGCAGAGCGGATGTAAATCGGGCTCATGTTAGGCCAAATTTGTGTGCATGAAGAGAAAAACAGAAATACACCTGTAGTGAGAGTTGTAAACATCTGGGGGTATTTTTGCTAAAGGTTGATTTTGTTTGTATTTGTTCGATATTGAATCGATTTTACATCGATTTTAATCGATGTTGGGCTTCCAGGGTTAAAACACACATTTTTAGTAATTTAAAAAATAATATTAAAAAATCATCTGCTAGTAAATGTGCTTTAACCGTGGAAGCCCAACATCAATTCAAATCTATTTAAAATCGATCTACCATCGAACTAAAAGAAACAAAATCGACCTTCAGTAAATATACCCCATGGAGAAAATCTAATCCCAATGTGTATTCCTGGTTTGCTACTAGTCATCACTGGGGGTCATTCCGAGTTGTTTGCTCATTGCCGATTTTCGCAACGGAGCGATTAAGGCAAAAATGCGCATGCGCATGGTACGCAACACGCATGCTCATGGTACGCAGTACGCATGCGCTAAGTATTTTTGCACAAAACTTAGTAGATCTACTCACGTCCGAACAAAGAAATTCCATTGTTGAAGTGATCGGAGTGTGATTGACAGGAAGTGGGTGTATCTGGGCAGAAACTGACCGGTTTCTGGGAGTGTGCGGAAAAACGCAGGCGTGCCAGAATAAAATGCGGGAGTATGTGGAGAAACGGGGGAGTGGCTGGCCGAACGCAGGGCGTGTTTGTGACGTCAAACCAGGAACGAAACGGGCTGAGCTGATCTTTCATTCGCAATTCTGCTAAGCTACGATACACTCCCAGAGGGCTAGCGTGTGCAATGCTGCTAAAATCTGCTAGCGAGCGAACAACTAGGAATGAGGGCCACTATCCGTGCATGGTTGCACTTACCTTATGCCAAGTGCAAAAGATAGGTCTCCAAACAGGTATCTAACTCTGCAGAGCCTTCAGTTGCATTAATTGACAAGCACTCATCATTACATTACAACACAGGTCTGTCTCTTCAGATGTAAGTATAGATGCTATCAAAATGTGCAGTGATCTGCATTGCCTGTGCATATGAAATTAGTTCCAGAGTACTGTAAGTATAGTGCAAAAACATGACAAATCTGCTCCACACCATCAGGGGCACACACATATTATCACTGCCCGGGGCTGCAGAGAGTATAGAGGAGAATCGCAGGAGCTGAAGGACAGCAGAGCAGAATGGTACGTGTCATCAGAGCTGTAGGTGCATGAAATGTGCAGCATTTCTCCCTTAGCCTCATTTTGCCTGCCATGAACAAAGATCTTTGTATTTTACATGTTATAAAAACCCCACATAAAATGGATACATTAATTATATTCAGTTTTATGAAATATCCCAGAAGGTATAATGGATTCAGCTTCAAATAGTTATATACAGTATATAAAAAAATGATATTAAATGAATATAATCAGTAAATTGACATACAGATGTTAAATAATAAAAAAAAAAAAACTTTATATTTCCTCAAAACATGTGTCACAAAACCCCAGAGGTATAATGCATCCAACTTAAAATAGTTATATATAATAGCAATTGAAATTACATGAATATAACCAGTAAATAAACAGATGTTGGTAAATCATAAAAAAAAACCTTTATATTTCATCAAAACATGTGTCACAAAACCGTGAAGAATAAAGGGCACAAAGCAGAAACAATACGGCCACATACAGGGGCAGATGTATTAAGTCTTGGTGAGTGATAAAGTATAAAGAGATAAACTGGGGGTCATTGAACAGCTGCCTGATCTTTCTTCTGTAACCATAATGCATTTTCTATTAGTAAAGCTGACAACACATGTTTATACATTTTGAGGTTGTGACCAGAGGTGTCAGAATGGGGGGGGGGGGGGCAAGGGTGCAGCTTGACCCCCCAAACATGATAGAGGCGCGGGTGCGGGGGAGCGCTTATTTTCTGATCCCCGCAGGCGGTTTCAACTTTAAAAGCAGTGTGCTGTCACAAGGTGCAGTGTCCATTCTTCACTGATGTATAACTGGGGGAGGCGTGGCTGTGGGATGTCCCAGCAGGCTTTGCATGGCCACGTCTCCTCCCAGTAATGCATAGTGAAGACGCACACCCGCTAAGGTATCTGGCTAGCTGCGCCGGAGGCCCCCTGATGTCAACATGAGAGTTCCCATTGCAGCCTGTAGTCCGGGAGGCAGATGATTTCCTCCTTTGTCAGTGCACGCTCTCCAGAGGACGCCCGGCATCTTCAAGTGCCCATCACAGCAAAGAGCTTACATCCGCAAGTGCTAGCACAGAGCGGCCACCGCCCATCCGCTGGATGCCTTAGTCAGGTAACTGCTAATGAGGAAATGCCCCTACTCATCTCCCCTTACTCTTAAATAATTTAAATGCGGCCTGACCTCTGAAAGGCGGGGCTTAGTGTCGGCACCCACCCTCTGAGGTACGCCATCTCACTGGGACGCCGTCTCACTAGTACAGAAGAAGGGGGGACCCACCGCACCCTGCGACAGCCGGCTACCTTTACAGATGCAGCCACCTACGTAAATGCGGAGTATGGGGGGGCTGTATGTGGTTGCAGGAAAGGAGACCGCAGCAGGGGCGCCAAAACGAAATCCCAACTTCGCCCCCCCCAGCCTGAAATCATTCTGACACCCCTGGTTGTGACATTAAGGAGTTTATTCATAATTTCAACTGACATATGCAGATAGGGAGCACCTAACTGCTATTTTTTAAACGCAGCCTGTAAAATGACAGGAGCTGATTGGAACTTTATCTCTCTCCAAGCTTTGACAAATATCCCCCATTGAATCTGCTTATGGAAGCAGGGCAATGTATCTACTGTATTTGGCTACCAGTGTACAGTACCTCATATGAAAGCAGTATTACCTATTTGTTCTTAACAAATGGATATTTTCCACTTGATATTAGAGCATTTCCAGGAAAAAAGATTATCCAGTAGTGCAATTTCATAGGAAACGGAGACCTCAGATGAGAATGTTTCAAATGAATACAGTATTACACTGTTCATCTTGGAGCAGGCTTAACAGGACAGGCCTTCAACTTGCATTCAGGTAGGAGTGCTTCCATAACACAGCCCAACACGTGTTTTGGTGCCGAGAATTTTTGAGCTGATTTTATGTATATTTGGTGTGCTGATTGCAAATATTATTTATTTATTTATTAACAGATTCTTATATAGAAACATAACATTCATTTTTGACTATCAGCTCTAATTTTTGAGATATAAACATCATCCGATTTGTGTTACCCTATTTCATATTAGGCCTATGATTCACACAATAAAATACAAAATGTTTTGATGCAGAGGATTTTTGAGATGATTTTATATATATTTGGTGTGCTGATTTCAAATATAACATTAATTTTCACCTATTAGCTCTAATTTTTTAGATATAAACATTGTCTGATTTGTGTTATATTTTCTAGAATATTTTAGTGAACAATAAAACATACTAACATTACAGTAACACTATAATGACTCAAATAACACTTTTTCTTTGAAATAATAAAATGAAACCATAAATGGAAAAAAAATTGGAAAGCTTCTTTTGTGGGACATTCTTGAATGGACTTTTTTGGACAGTCTCTCTGTAAATTACAGCTGTAATCTGCCATCATATGTATATTCCATCTTCCCTGGTAGCAATCTTCCATTGTTTTAATGTCCTGGTGAAATCTTTCACCTTGCTCTTCGCTCATATCAGACACGGTCCAAGTGGCTGTGTAAGTAATTAATTTTTATGCTCATATTACATGCAAGGTCTCTGAAATTAATGAGCATGTTGTTTACTAGCACAGCATAGTTTTGAGCTTTGTGGTTGCCCAGAAAGTTTCTGACAACCAGGAGGAATGACGTCCTGTTCAGACTTAAGGTCACCCAGATGGCGATGTGCTTGCGCAAAAAGCATTAGCCCAATGTAATTAGCACACCCAATGTAACCAAAATCAATACTAACATTCCAGGCACCAAACAAAAATATTTTATTTTGTTGGGCAGTATAATTTGTCACCTGTGACCACAGATATCAGCAGCTGAAGAATTATTATCTGTTAGTTTGCACAACAGCAAATATAATACTGTAGTATATTAAAAGTAGAGATGTGTGGGTTCAGTTTTACTTGGATCTACTCAGGGCTCGAAACGGCATCTTATTGGATCATGGATGTCACGCGTTTTGGATAGCCAATAATCAAAACCCGAAACACCCGAGTAAATCCAAGTAAAACCGAATCCGCTCATCTCTAATGAAAAGTCATAAATCTGTTAAGTAGACTAGCATCAAATACACTTTATGTAATCTGATTTCTGCATTTTTAAACCCATCTGGCAAACTAGAATGTAGCATTGATGAATTATCCTACACACTGTCACACAATTATAGCTAGACATTTATTGCTCTGGCTGAAAAAGAACATATATATCTATATGGAGTTCTAGCACTCATGATGTTCAAGTAATGCAGTTTGTCCCTGTTGTCTTCCAATAAGTAACCAAATGATACATGCTCAATTTAGAATCTAGCCAATCACAGTGCATGTAATAGAAAGAAACCAATCCACAAAGACCAACACCTATTACGTCTATAGTCTACGAAAAGGAGTTTTCATTGCCCTAGGGTAAAATATACATATCATAAATTTGTAACTCGTGACCTAAGCTTTCACTAGAAGTGGTTAGGCAAAAAGGAGGCATTACATTACATGGATTAAGGCCATTCTGTATTTTGCTGTGCTAATAGTGAAATTAACTTCCTATACGGATTAATTTAACCCCACTTTGAAGCTGGCACTCTTTCTTTCTCAACCTATACAGTAGTTTAAGAGGTATGCGCTTTTGGGATTTATGTTTGTTCTACTGTGGAGAGAGTCTCCAAAACTATGGGGGTAATTCAGATCTGATCGCTAGGGTGTGTTTATTGCATCCATGTGATCAGATAGTCGCCACCTACAGGGGGAGGGGGAATTCGCTGTGCAGGTGTGCGATCGCATGTGCAGGAGAGCTGCACAATCAGCAGTTTGGAAAGTCTCTGCAAGCCCAGGACTTACTCAGCTGCTGCGATGATCGGGGCCGGAGCTGATGTCACAAATCCTACCACAAAACACCGGGTCACTCTTGCGTTTTTCCGGTCACTCCATAGAAACAGTCAGTTGCCACCCACAAATGCCCTCTTCCTGTCAATCTTCTTGTGATCGCTGGTGCAATCGGATTTGTCGCACCATCCCGTCGCTGCTGACCATCGAACCTGCACATTGCAGTGCATACGCATGCGCAGTTCAGACCTGATTGTCCATTGTGTGAAAACGCACAGCAGCTATCAGATCTGAATTAGTACCTATGTTCACTTATTCTCATTATTTATTGAATGAATGAATGAATCGATCAATCAATAAACATAAGAAGCTACAGTAACCATGCAGTATTTTATGAGAACAAGTAAGTTTAATTTAATAAAATCGACAGTATGTCTTAGTCAGTGCCAGATTAAGGTTCACATGGGCCTGGAGCTAAAAATGCTGAAGGACCTATTGTGTGCCCCCACAGGGGTGTGACCAGTGCTGTGGTGGTGTGACTAGTGATGTGGAGAGAGAGAGAACGGGGGTAGACAGAGAGAGTGGGGAAGAAGTGGGAGAGAGAAAGGGGGTAGGTACTGAGAGAGACACACAGAAAGCGTGAATGGGGAGACACAAAGAGAGAAGGGGTAGGCAGAGAGAGAAATAATGGGGAGATACAGAGAGAAATTAACAGATGGAGAACAGGGAGACAGAGAGGGGGGGAGAGAGGAGAGAGAAAGGGGGAGGGTGACAGAGAGTGAAAGGAGGACAGAGAGAGAGAAGGGAGAAGACACAGAGGGAGAAGGGAGAGACACAGAGAGAAGGGGGATACACAGAGAGAGAAGAGGGAGATACAGAGAGAGAGGAGGAGAGAGGTGAGAGAGAGGGGGTGAGGAGTAGAGATGAGCGCCTGAAATTTTTCGGGTTTTGTGTTTTGGTTTTGGGTTCGGTTCCGCGGCCGTGTTTTGGGTTCGAACGCGTTTTGGCAAAACCTCACCGAATTTTTTTTGTCGGATTCGGGTGTGTTTTGGATTCGGGTGTTTTTTTCAAAAAACACTAAAAAACAGCTTAAATCATAGAATTTGGGGGTCATTTTGATCCCAAAGTATTATTAACCTCAAAAACCATAATTTACACTCATTTTCAGTCTATTCTGAATACCTCACACCTCACAATATTATTTTTAGTCCTAAAATTTGCACCGAGGTCGCTGTGTGAGTAAGATAAGCGACCCTAGTGGCCGACACAAACACCGGGCCCATCTAGGAGTGGCACTGCAGTGTCACGCAGGATGTCCCTTCCAAAAAACCATCCCCAAACAGCACATGACGCAAAGAAAAAAAGAGGCGCAATGAGGTAGCTGTGTGAGTAAGATTAGCGACCCTAGTGGCCGACACAAACACCGGGCCCATCTAGGAGTGGCACTGCAGTGTCACGCAGGATGGCCCTTCCAAAAAACCCTCCCCAAACAGCACATGACGCAAAGAAAAAAGAGGCGCAATGAGGTAGCTGTGTGAGTAAGATTAGCGACCCTAGTGGCCGACACAAACACCGGGCCCATCTAGGAGTGGCACTGCAGTGTCACGCAGGATGTCCCTTCCAAAAAGCCCTCCCCAAACAGCACATGACGCAAAGAAAAAAAGAGGCGCAATGAGGTAGCTGTGTGAGTAAGATTAGCGACCCTAGTGGCCGACACAAACACCGGGCCCATCTAGGAGTGGCACTGCAGTGTCACGCAGGATGTCCCTTCCAAAAAACCCTCCCCAAACAGCACATGACGCAAAGAAAAAAAGAGGCGCAATGAGGTAGCTGACTGTGTGAGTAAGATTAGCGACCCTAGTGGCCGACACAAACACCGGGCCCATCTAGGAGTGGCACTGCAGTGTCACGCAGGATGTCCCTTCCAAAAAACCCTCCCCAATCAGCACATGATGCAAAGAAAAAGAAAAGAAAAAAGAGGTGCAAGATGGAATTGTCCTTGGGCCCTCCCACCCACCCTTATGTTGTATAAACAAAACAGGACATGCACACTTTAACCAACCCATCATTTCAGTGACAGGGTCTGCCACACGACTGTGACTGATATGACGGGTTGGTTTGGACCCCCCCCAAAAAAGAAGCAATTAATCTCTCCTTGCACAAACTGGCTCTACAGAGGCAAGATGTCCACCTCATCTTCACCCTCCGATATATCACCGTGTACATCCCCCTCCTCACAGATTATCAATTCGTCCCCACTGGAATCCACCATCTCAGCTCCCTGTGTACTTTGTGGAGGCAATTGCTGCTGGTCAATGTCTCCGCGGAGGAACTGATTATAATTCATTTTAATGAACATCATCTTCTCCACATTTTCTGGATGTAACCTCGTACGCCGATTGCTGACAAGGTGAGCGGCGGCACTAAACACTCTTTCGGAGTACACACTTGTGGGAGGGCAACTTAGGTAGAATAAAGCCAGTTTGTGCAAGGGCCTCCAAATTGCCTCTTTTTCCTGCCAGTATAAGTACGGACTGTGTGACGTGCCTACTTGGATGCGGTCACTCATATAATCCTCCACCATTCTATCAATGTTGAGAGAATCATATGCAGTGACAGTAGACGACATGTCCGTAATCGTTGTCAGGTCCTTCAGTCCGGACCAGATGTCAGCATCAGCAGTCGCTCCAGACTGCCCTGCATCACCGCCAGCGGGTGGGCTCGGAATTCTGAGCCTTTTCCTCGCACCCCCAGTTGCGGGAGAATGTGAAGGAGGAGATGTTGACAGGTCGCGTTCCGCTTGACTTGACAATTTTGTCACCAGCAGGTCTTTCAACCCCAGCAGACCTGTGTCTGCCGGAAAGAGAGATCCAAGGTAGGCTTTAAATCTAGGATCGAGCACGGTGGCCAAAATGTAGTGCTCTGATTTCAACAGATTGACCACCCGTGAATCCTTGTTAAGCGAATTAAGGGCTGCATCCACAAGTCCCACATGCCTAGCGGAATCGCTCCCTTTTAGCTCCTTCTTCAATGCCTCCAGCTTCTTCTGCAAAAGCCTGATGAGGGGAATGACCTGACTCAGGCTGGCAGTGTCTGAACTGACTTCACGTGTGGCAAGTTCAAAGGGCATCAGAACCTTGCACAACGTTGAAATCATTCTCCACTGCACTTGAGACAGGTGCATTCCACCTACTATATCGTGCTCAATTGTATAGGCTTGAATGGCCTTTTGCTGCTCCTCCAACCTCTGAAGCATATAGAGGGTTGAATTCCACCTCGTTACCACTTCTTGCTTCAGATGATGGCAGGGCAGGTTCAGTAGTTTTTGGTGGTGCTCCAGTCTTCTGTACGTGGTGCCTGTACGCCGAAAGTGTCCCGCAATTCTTCTGGCCACCGACAGCATCTCTTGCACGCCCCTGTCGTTTTTTAAAAAATTCTGCACCACCAAATTCAAGGTATGTGCAAAACATGGGACGTGCTGGAATTTGCCCATATTTAATGCACACACAATATTGCTGGCGTTGTCCGATGCCACAAATCCACAGGAGAGTCCAATTGGGGTAAGCCATTCCGCGATGATCTTCCTCAGTTGCCGTAAGAGGTTTTCAGCTGTGTGCGTATTCTGGAAAGCGGTGATACAAAGCGTAGCCTGCCTAGGAAAGAGTTGGCGTTTGCGAGATGCTGCTACTGGTGCCGCCGCTGCTGTTCTTGCGGCGGGAGTCCATACATCTACCCAGTGGGCTGTCACAGTCATATAGTCCTGACCCTGCCCTGCTCCACTTGTCCACATGTCCGTGGTTAAGTGGACATTGGGTACAACTGCATTTTTTAGGACACTGGTGAGTCTTTTTCTGACGTCCGTGTACATTCTCGGTATCGCCTGCCTAGAGAAGTGGAACCTAGATGGTATTTGGTAACGGGGGCACACTGCCTCAATAAATTGTCTAGTTCCCTGTGAACTAACGGCGGATACCGGACGCACGTCTAACACCAACATAGTTGTCAAGGACTCAGTTATCCGCTTTGCAGTAGGATGACTGCTGTGATATTTCATCTTCCTCGCAAAGGACTGTTGAACAGTCAATTGCTTACTGGAAGTAGTACAAGTGGGCTTACGACTTCCCCTCTGGGATGACCATTGACTCCCAGCGGCAACAACAGCAGCGCCAGCAGCAGTAGGCGTTACACGCAAGGATGCATCGGAGGAATCCCAGGCAGGAGAGGACTCGTCAGAATTGCCAGTGACATGGCCTGCAGGACTATTGGCATTCCTGGGGAAGGAGGAAATTGACACTGAGGGAGTTGGTGGGGTGGTTTGCGTGAGCTTGGTTACAAGAGGAAGGGATTTACTGGTCAGTGGACTGCTTCCGCTGTCACCCAAAGTTTTTGAACTTGTCACTGACTTATTATGAATGCGCTGCAGGTGACGTATAAGGGAGGATGTTCCGAGGTGGTTAACGTCCTTACCCCTACTTATTACAGCTTGACAAAGGGAACACACGGCTTGACACCTGTTGTCCGCATTTCTGGTGAAATACCTCCACACCGAAGAGCTGATTTTTTTGGTATTTTCACCTGGCATGTCAACGGCCATATTCCTCCCACGGACAACAGGTGTCTCCCCGGGTGCCTGACTTAAACAAACCACCTCACCATCAGAATCCTCCTGGTCAATTTCCTCCCCAGCGCCAGCAACACCCATATCCTCCTCATCCTGGTGTACTTCAACACTGACATCTTCAATCTGACTATCAGGAACTGGACTGCGGGTGCTCCTTCGAGCACTTGCAGGGGGCGTGCAAATGGTGGAAGGCGCATGCTCTTCACGTCCAGTGTTGGGAAGGTCAGGCATCGCAACCGACACAATTGGACTCTCCTTGTGGATTTGGGATTTCGAAGAATGCACAGTTCTTTGCTGTGCTGCTTTTGCCAGCTTGAGTCTTTTCATTTTTCTAGCGAGAGGCTGAGTGCTTCCATCCTCATGTGAAGCTGAACCACTAGCCATGAACATAGGCCAGGGCCTCAGCCGTTCCTTGCCACTCCGTGTGGTAAATGGCATATTGGCAAGTTTACGCTTCTCCTCCGACAATTTTATTTTAGGTTTTGGAGTCCTTTTTTTACTGATATTTGGTGTTTTGGATTTGACATGCTCTGTACTATGACATTGGGCATCGGCCTTGGCAGACGACGTTGCTGGCATTTCATCGTCTCGGCCATGACTAGTGGCAGCAGCTTCAGCACGAGGTGGAAGTGGATCTTGATCTTTCCCTAATTTTGGAACCTCAACATTTTTGTTCTCCATATTTTAATAGGCACAACTAAAAGGCACCTCAGGTAAACAATGGAGATGGATGGATTGGATACTAGTATACAATTATGGACGGGCTGCCGAGTGCCGACACAGAGGTAGCCACAGCCGTGAACTACCGCACTGTACTGTGTCTGCTGCTAATATATAGACTGGTTGATAAAGAGATAGTATACTCGTAACTAGTATGTATGTATAAAGAAAGAAAAAAAAACCACGGTTAGGTGGTATATACAATTATGGACGGGCTGCCGAGTGCCGACACAGAGGTAGCCACAGCCGTGAACTACCGCACTGTACTGTGTCTGCTGCTAATATATAGACTGGTTGATAAAGAGATAGTATACTCGTAACTAGTATGTATGTATAAAGAAAGAAAAAAAAACCACGGTTAGGTGGTATATACAATTATGGACGGGCTGCCGAGTGCCGACACAGAGGTAGCCACAGCCGTGAACTACCGCACTGTACTGTGTCTGCTGCTAATATATAGACTGGTTGATAAAGAGATAGTATACTCGTAACTAGTATGTATGTATAAAGAAAGAAAAAAAAACCACGGTTAGGTGGTATATACAATTATGGACGGGCTGCCGAGTGCCGACACAGAGGTAGCCACAGCCGTGAACTACCGCACTGTACTGTGTCTGCTGCTAATATATAGACTGGTTGATAAAGAGGTAGTATACTCGTAACTAGTATGTATGTATAAAGAAAGAAAAAAAAAAACACGGTTAGGTGGTATATACAATTATGGACGGGCTGCCGAGTGCCGACACAGAGGTAGCCACAGCCGTGAACTACCGCACTGTACTGTGTCTGCTGCTAATATATAGACTGGTTGATAAAGAGATAGTATACTCGTAACTAGTATGTATGTATAAAGAAAGAAAAAAAAACCACGGTTAGGTGGTATATACAATTATGGACGGGCTGCCGAGTGCCGACACAGAGGTAGCCACAGCCGTGAACTACCGCACTGTACTGTGTCTGCTGCTAATATATAGACTGGTTGATAAAGAGATAGTATACTCGTAACTAGTATGTATGTATAAAGAAAGAAAAAAAAACCACGGTTAGGTGGTATATACAATTATGGACGGGCTGCCGAGTGCCGACACAGAGGTAGCCACAGCCGTGAACTACCGCACTGTACTGTGTCTGCTGCTAATATATAGACTGGTTGATAAAGAGATAGTATACTCGTAACTAGTATGTATGTATAAAGAAAGAAAAAAAAACCACGGTTAGGTGGTATATACAATTATGGACGGGCTGCCGAGTGCCGACACAGAGGTAGCCACAGCCGTGAACTACCGCACTGTACTGTGTCTGCTGCTAATATATAGACTGGTTGATAAAGAGATAGTATACTCGTAACTAGTATGTATGTATAAAGAAAGAAAAAAAAACCACGGTTAGGTGGTATATACAATTATGGACGGGCTGCCGAGTGCCGACACAGAGGTAGCCACAGCCGTGAACTACCGCACTGTACTGTGTCTGCTGCTAATATATAGACTGGTTGATAAAGAGATAGTATACTCGTAACTAGTATGTATGTATAAAGAAAGAAAAAAAAACCACGGTTAGGTGGTATATACAATTATGGACGGGCTGCCGAGTGCCGACACAGAGGTAGCCACAGCCGTGAACTACCGCACTGTACTGTGTCTGCTGCTAATATATAGACTGGTTGATAAAGAGATAGTATACTCGTAACTAGTATGTATGTATAAAGAAAGAAAAAAAAACCACGGTTAGGTGGTATATACAATTATGGACGGGCTGCCGAGTGCCGACACAGAGGTAGCCACAGCCGTGAACTACCGCACTGTACTGTGTCTGCTGCTAATATAGACTGGTTGATAAAGAGATAGTATACTACTAATATTATATATACTGGTGGTCAGGTCACTGGTCACTAGTCACACTGGCAGTGGCACTCCTGCAGCAAAAGTGTGCACTGTTTAATTTTAATATAATATTATGTACTCCTGGCTCCTGCTATAACCTATAACTGGCACTGCAGTAGTGCTCCCCAGTCTCCCCCACAATTATAAGCTGTGTGAGCTGAGCAGTCAGACAGATATATAATATATATAGATGATGCAGCACACTGGCCTGAGCCTGAGCAGTGCACACAGATATGGTATGTGACTGACTGAGTCACTGTGTGTATCGCTTTTTTCAGGCAGAGAACGGATATATTAAATAAACTGCACTGTGTGTCTGGTGGTCACTCACTATATAATATATTATGTACTCCTGGCTCCTGCTATAACCTATAACTGGCACTGCAGTAGTGCTCCCCAGTCTCCCCCACAATTATAAGCTGTGTGAGCTGAGCAGTCAGACAGATATATATAATATTATTTATATATAGATAATAGATGATGCAGCACACTGGCCTGAGCCTGAGCAGTGCACACAGATATGGTATGTGACTGAGTCACTGTGTGCTGTGTATCGCTTTTTTCAGGCAGAGAACGGATTATAAATAAAACTGGTGGTCACTGGTCACTATCAGCAAAACTCTGCACTGAACTGAGTACTCCTAATGCTCCCCAAAATTAGTAAATCAAGTGTCTCTCTAATCTATTCTAAACGGAGAGGACGCCAGCCACGTCCTCTCCCTATCAATCTCAATGCACGTGTGAAAATGGCGGCGACGCGCGGCTCCTTATATAGAATCCGAGTCTCGCGATAGAATCCGAGCCTCGCGAGAATCCGACAGCGTCATGATGACGTTCGGGCGCGCTCGGGTTAACCGAGCAAGGCGGGAAGATCCGAGTCGCTCGGACCCGTGAAAAAAAACATGAAGTTCTGGCGGGTTCGGATTCAGAGAAACCGAACCCGCTCATCTCTAGTGAGGAGGAGAGGAGACACAGAGGGAGAAGGGAGAGACATACAGAGAGAAGGGGGAGACAGAGAGAGAGAAGGGGGAGATACAGGAAGAGAGGAGGAGAGAGGTGAGAGAGAGGGGGAGAGGTGAGAGAAGGTGGAAGACAAAGAGAGATAGAAAGAAAGAAGGGGTATACATGGAGAGAGAAGGTGAAGATACAGAGAGAGGTGAGAGAGAGGGGAGAGGGGGAGAGGAGAGAGATAAGGGGAAAATAGAGAAAAAGGAGGGAGACATGGAGAGAGAAAAGGGGGAGACAGAGGAGAGGGAGAAGCGGGAGACAGAGAGAGAGAGAGAGGGGGGGAGAAGTGGTAGAGATAGAAAGGGGGATATAGGGGTTATAAGAGACAGGGAAGAGAGAGAGAGAGAGAGAGAGAGGGAGATACACAGAGCTAGTGAGAGAAGGGGCATATATATATATATATATATATAGAGAGAGAGAGAGAGAGAGAGAGAGAGAGAGAGTAGGGGGAGACATAGAGAGAGAGTAGGGGGAGACATAGAGAGAAATAGAGAGAGAGAGAGAGAGAGAAGGGGGGATGGGGAGAGAGAAAGGGGGAAGAGAAAGAGGGGGAGACAGAGAGAGAAAGGGTGGAAAGAGAGAATGGGAGGAGACAGAGAGAGAAGGGGGAAGATACATAGAGAGTGGAGAGAAGGTGGGTGAGGGAGAAGAGTGTGAGAGAGAAGGGGGAGACAGAGAGAGAGAGAAAGATGGGGAGACACAGAGGAGAGGTAAAAGTGGGAGACTGAAGACAGAGAAAGGGGGGAGTAGTGGTATAAATAGAAAGCGGGAGATAGAGGTGATGAAAGAGAAGGGGATACATAGAGAGAGAGAAGTGGGGAGACACATGGAGAGACGTAAGTAGACACACAAGGAGAGAAGGGGGAGATACAGAGAGAAGGGGGAAACATAGAGAGAAGAGGGAGACATACACACAGACAAGGGGGAGACACACAGAGAAAGAAGGGAGGAGACAGAGAGAGAAGTGGGGACAGAGAGAGAGCAAGGGGACAGAGAGAGAGAGCGAGGGAGGGAGAGAAGGGGTGAGACAGAGAGAGTAACGTGGGGAGACACACAGAGAGAAGGGTGCAGACACAGGTGAGAAAAGCAGAAGGGGGAGACACAGAGAGAAGGGACACACACACACACACACACACACACACACACACACACACACACACACACACACACACACAAAGAGAGGGGGGATACCCAGAGAGAGAGAGAAGAGGGAGACCCACAGAGAGAGAGAGAGAGAGAAGGGGGAGACCCAGAAAGAGAGGAGGAAAACCCACAGAGAGAGAGAGAGAGAGAGAGAAGGGGTGAGACCCACACACAGAGAGAGAGAGAGAGAGAGAGAGAAAGAGAGAGAGATAGAAAGAAGAGACCCACAAAGAGAGAGAGAGGAGGGAGATCCACACACAGAAAGAGAAGGGGAGACCTACAGAGAGAGAGAGAGAGAGAGAGAGAGAGAGAGAAGGGGGAGACTCAAAGGGGAGAGAGAGGTATGAGACAAAGTGAGAGGGGAATAAATTTGTGATGGAGAAGGGAAAGAGAGTAGAAAGAGAGAGAAGGGGGGATACACACAGGAAGAGATGGGGGCTACAGAGAGAGAAAGAAGGGGGATATAGAGCGAGAGAAGGGGATGGGAGAAGACACAGAGAAGGGGGAGACAGAGTGAAAGAAGGGGGAGACACACAGAGAGGGAGGATCAGAGAGAGTGTGTGAGAGAGAGAAGGGGAGACACACAAAAAGAGAGAAGGGAGCGAGCTAGACAGAGAGAGAGAGAGAGAGAGAGAGAGAGAGAGAGAGGAGACACATAGAGATAAGAGAGGGAGAGAGAAAAGACGGAGAGAGGGGAGGAGACACAGAGAGAAAGAGAAAGGGGGGGAAGGGAAAGAGTTGAGACAGACATCCCCTAACCCCCGTACAGGTGGCACTTTGTTAACATGTGACCAGGCATCCCCTCCCTCTTCCTCTCCCTGTACAGGCAGCACTTTGCACCTTTGATAGCAGTGGTCTCCATCAGTGGGGCTGGCAGCAGTGGGTCCCCATTGTTTGGATCTCGTGGCTTTGAGCCGCGGCAACAGCACACGGCAGCGTCCAAGAGGAGGAGGGGGAGGAAACATGACCTGAGTGAAGGGGAGAGGCCGACCCGCCTCAGCCCATGGCCAGCCTCTTAGCAGTGCACTGCATCTGCACAGAGGTGCAGGGACGTCATTCAACTGCGCAGCACTACTGAAGTGGATGTGGAATCTAACAGTAGGTGGAGTGGAGGGGTGAGGGAGGTAGTGAGCGGGGCTTCAGACGGCCACTGACAGTGGTGACAGAATTTTTTCTTTTCTTGTCACCAATGTCTACCAGCACCATCTGGGCCTATTTTCATGGGGGGCCTGGAGCTGCAGCTCCACCCGCCCCATTGGTAATCCGGCCCTAATCTTAGTAGCCGATTCCTAAAAGCGACACAAAAAAATAGTACATTTATATCTGGAACAAACCAAGGGGGTCATTCCGAGTTGATCGCTCGGTAGCTACTGTACTATTTGCAGTCGTGCAAATGCATAGTCGCCGCCCACTGGGGAGTGTATTTTAGCTTTGTAAGTGTGCGAACGCCTGTGCAGCCGAGCAGTACAAAAACATTTTGTGCAGTTACTCAGCCGCTGCGACCACTTCAGCCTGTCTTGTCTCGGAATGGACGTCAGACACCCGCCCTGCAAATGCATGGACACTCCTGCATTTTTCCAACCACTAAACACCTTCTTCCTATCAATCTCCTCGCAATTGGCTGTGCGAATGGATTCTTAGTTAAATCCATCGCTGCTCGATGATGTCACACTGTGGCTGGCGTCAAGAAGTTTGGGGTGGATGGATTTTTGGTGTCCTGTGGCTCTATGCCTCCAATGCGTTTTGTGTGTCACAGCGCACTTAATCATGGATAGCATGACAATTTCCTGGTCCTCTATTTATACCTAAAAAACTTTATTGTTCACTTTAAAAAAACGGAAGTGCACACAGGAAGTTGGTTCAAATAGGCGCCAATCATGTGCTACCATTTGGTGCTCTTTTTCAAAAACCCAAATTTGATAAAAAGGTTTTAAAATATAATACAACAGGTGCCATTATAAAAATGTTTGACATATAATTAATTTAAAAATATATGTGTTTATAAAATGGCGTTCAGTTCGAGGTCTATATAAAGTCCATATGGTCGTAATGTCTTCATTTCGAAGATCCATCTTGTTTCATTTTTTAGTAGGTCTGTCACAATATTTCCCCCTCTCCAATTATTATGTATTTTTTTGAATTGCCAGAAATTTTAAACTACATGGATCTTTATTATGAAAATCCAGGAAATGTTTTGCGACACTATGAGTGACGAGTCCTCTTTTAATATTGTAAATATATTCAGCCAACCTAGTCTTGATTTTTCTTTTGGTTTGGCCAATACAGTATATTGTAGCCCACAAGGGCATTCAAAAGATAGATCGCTTGTTCTGTTTCACAACTCAGATTATTATTATTATTACATTTTATTTACAAGGTGCCACATGTGTTTCGCAGCGCTGTACAAAGGACCGTACAGGGACACAAAACATAGCATTACAGTAAATAAATATTATAAATAGAGTACAGGTAACATAGAGCACCACACGTTCTCAAGACACAATACAGCTAAGATGAAGGTATTGAGGGAGTGATCATCATACTACTAGAGACTGGTGGCCATAGATGTAGATGAGACTTTACTAGCAGGGTAAAGATGGTCATTGAGTAGGGGAGAGCTTTGAGTGAAATGTGTAGAGACAAGGGCTTAGATAACAAGAGGAAAGAGGGCCCTGCTCTGAAGAGCTAACAATCTAGTGGGGAGGGGCAACAGACAGATGACAAGAGGTGCAGGCAGGTGGGAGGTAGCCTGATGGCAGTATGCAAGCAAAGCTGAGATGTTCACGGCATGAGGCAGGGGGATGGAGACGCGGCTTCAGGACTGGGTTATGCATCGGGAGGGTATGCTTTGATGAATAGGTGAGTTTTTAGTGCCCGTTTGAAGCTTTGCAAGGTCAGGGAGAGTGTAATGGAGGGGGGGAGTGCATTCCACTGAAGGGGTGCAGCACGGGCATAGTCTTGAACATGAGCATGGGAAGCAGTGACCGGGGTAGTGAAGAGGCGACGGTCACTGGTCGACCGTAGGGGGAGGGAGGGAGTATGAAAAGAGAGGAGGTTGGGGATGTAGGAAGCAGTGGAATTAGAGATGGCCTTGTATGTGAGGGTGCCGAGTTTAAAGAGGATTCTGTAGGGGAATGGGAGCCAGTATAGATTTTGTCAAAGGGGAGTGGCAGATGTGGTGCGGCGGGAGAGGAAGATAAGCCTAGCTGCGGAGTTCAGGACAGATTGGAGGGGAGCAAGAGGGGAGCAAGTGAGGCCAGTGAGGAGAACATTGCAGTAGTCAAGTCGTGAGATGACCAGTGAGTGGATGATGAGTTTAGTTGCACTCTGGGAGAGATATGGCCTGATACGAGCAATGTTGCGTAGCTGGAAACGACAGGATTGTGCCAGAGCTTGGATGTGGGGTGCAAAGGAGAGGGAGGAGTGGTTTCTAATTTCATATGTTCATATGTTCTTCCAGTTTTGTTTGATTTAAACTGTCCTGGTTTTGTTGTGATTATTTTATTATTTGTGCATGTTTTGCAACTAAGGCAGTAATGATGACCTTTGGTGTTCTTCTTTTGTAAAGGAGTTTTCTGGAAGCTAGTGACTAGGTTTTGTTTGATGTTTTTTGCTGTTTTGAAGATTATTTTTGGTTTGTCCGTTAAAAAGTCTTTCAATTCATTATCCAATTTTTGTTAGGCGTTGTTTCTATCATTTGATGACTGCATTATATTGAGTAATGAATTTTATGTGTTCTGTATGTTCATCCGTTCTTTTTTCTTTGTACTTGATGAGATCATTTCTATCCATTTGGTTGATTCTGTTTCTCTGTTTATTTAGGTCCTCTATTTTATACCCTTTTTGTATGAAATTCTGCATCATGTCTTCGCTCTGTTTTTCATATGTTTGCTATTCACTGCAATTTCTTCTAATTCTTTGGAATTGACTTGATGGTATGCTTGCTGTCCAATTTCAGTGGTGATTGCTAGAGGTTGGCAAGATGTTATTTTAACTTACTTCTTTAATATGTGTTTTTGTGTGAATGTTATTGTTTTTAATGAAAATGTACAAATCTAAAAAAGTAACCATTTTCCTGCTGGTGTTTGTTGTGAATGCTAAACCAATGTTGTTGTAGTTTATGTGATGAGTGAATTGTTGAAGATCTGTATTAGTTCCTCCCCAGATAAAGAAGACATCGTCAATATACCTGTACCAACAAATTAGGCTGTCTTTGAAGGGATTGTTTGTCCAAATAGACTGATCTTCCCACCTAGCTATGAAAAGGTTAGCGTAGCTAGGCGCAAATGATATTCACATCGCTGTTCCACCTTTTTGGTAATTAAATCGCCCGTTCCAAAAATAGTTGTGGTTCAGGATGAATTTGATGTTTGCCATAATGAAATTGACTTGTCTGGTCGCGAGACTTGACTTATTCATATAGTATTCAGTGTATGCACAGCCGATATCATGATTAATGTATGTATAAAGTGATTTGACGTCACTGGTTCCCAGCGTGTAATGGTCTTTCCATTGTAACTCAGCAAGAATCTGTAAAATATTTATGGTATCTTTTAGATAACTTTTTTGTGTTTTCACTATATCCTGTAGAAAGGAATCCATATATTTTGTTAAGTTTGAAGTAATCAACAAACAATCCCTTCAACGACAGCCGCAGCTGCAATATTCCCCAACCAAGATATCTCATGTATCAACCATTCCTTGACCAGGTCTCGAAAGCACACAGCAATGGAATATAGTTGCAGTAGAACAAGTCATTGTCTCTAGAGAGATGAACCCCCAAATACTTAATGGACCTAGTTTGCCATGCATATCTATATTGGTCCTTGAGCAATTTAACATATGCTTCAGGAATATTAAAAAGGCAGGTCCTCAGTCTTAGCAGTATTCAATTTACAGAAAGAGATATTTGTGTATTTGTAGTGGACTTTATGAAGCTGAGGAAGGGATATATCAGGGTTTAATAAACATAGTAAAATGTCCTCAGCAAGTAGGTTGGCTTTATGGGAAAGTCCTATCATGGGACCTCTGATGTCCTCAGTACACCTAATTTCCTCAGCCAGAGGCTCAATGGCGAAAGCAAAAATAAAAGGGGACAAAGGGCAACCCTGTCTAGTTCCATTTGTAATATCAAACCCCGAGGAGAGGCAGCCATTTACAAATACCTTCGCAGATGGAGCAGTATACAGAGCTAAAATAGAATCTAAAATCCGACCCTGAAATCCAAATTTTGCTAATACAGACTTTAGAAAGCCGCAATGAAGTATGTCAAATGCTTTTTCAGCATCTAAAGACAGAACCAATAAAGGCTCCTTTTTTATGTCACAATATTCTATAATGTTGAACACTCTACGAGTGTTATCTGGTGCCTGCCTGCCTGGAATAAACCCAACCTGAAACGCAGCAATCAATGAAGGGAGAAGTAGACGCAAACGAGCAGCAATAAACTTAGCGAACAGTTTAATGTCCGTGTTTAGTAAGGCTATTGGGCGGTAGTTCTGAACTGAGGAGGGGCCTTACCAGGTTTTGGGATCGCTACAATTTGTGCCTCCAGCATTTCTTTAGGAAATCCTCTAGTTTCAGACGCCTCATTAAAAACCACTAGGAGCGCCGGGGCTAAATCATCTTTATAGCACTTATAAAAATTAATCGGGTAGCCATTGGGTCCTGGAGCTTTGTCAGCCGGCATTGCATCAATAGCTGCTTCCACCTCAGACAGAGACAAGGGAGAACAAAGGGACAGGCAGGCTTCAGAGTCCAGCACAGGCAATGCTAAACTGTTCAAAAAGCATTAATATCAGATTCAAATGGTTGAGGGGTATTAGGTCCGTGTGTAAATTGTATAGCTGAGAATAATACTCCGTGAAGGTATCTGCTATATCATATGGATCTGATACTGTATTTTAGTACCCCTGTAATTATATACATGGTGAATCCATGCTTTCGCACGGCGGCCTCTAAACTTCCTGGCCAGGAGGCTCCCAGCCTTATTGCCAAATACATAGGATTGCTGATTAAGGCAAGATAAGTTTCGCTGAACTTCCTGAAGAGAGAAAGCATTAACCTTCTCTCGCGCCAGTAGGAGTTGAAAAAGAGGTCTATTGGAGGGATCAGCTTTATGTGCAACTTCCAACCGAGCAGCCTCCTTTTCAGCCAATTCAAAATTAAGACTGCATGTTTTCTCAAGTTTAGCTGCAGTTTGGATGGCTGTCTGTCAGGTCTCTGGTTTTGTCTGTCCCTGGCAGGGGCACTAGTGGGTCAGTGTTGGTGCGGTGTACAAAGCGTGGAGGCAATATAAAAGTCCTGCGCATATGCGCTGATGTTTATTAGCACAGAGGTCACAGAGTAGATGGTATAACAATGAATAATAACTGAAGACCGGCAATGTAGCAAACAATGATTAATAACTGAATCCAACAGCAATTGAAAGTCTCTTGCAACAAAATATGAAATAACTTGATACTGAATGCAGATGAAATAAACAGAACTCCGGTAATACTTGAAAGCAAACAGTCTCTGTATAACACAAGATGAGATGAACTGACAACTGGATATAAATGGATTTGAAAAGCAGAACTCTGGTATTATTTAGAAACACACAGTCACTATATAGCACAAGTCCTTCTGGCCACACTAGGCCCAAGCAAGAGACAGTCTCAATTTAATAAATTGGTATAACTGCTGAGATGCACAGATGATATGCTGATTACAAAGTGCACAGGTAAGGTAATGAAATGAACACCTGAGCAGAGTCTCTTACTTCTGATGAGCTTGTAGCTGGCTGTGGCTGAAGTCCGGAGTAAACAGGAGAGCTGTAGAGTGATGAATGGAACAGTGAAGGTAACCACGGAGGATCGCTGGAAACAGTAACACAGGAACCAGGAGAACTAGGCACACCGTATGTGACTCATTGTCCGAGGCAATGTGAGCGAGCCACAGACTGGAACTTATACCCCTTGCTCTGCGGTGATTGGTCACTGAACTCTGGCTGAAAGCACAGCGCTGGATTGGATGCCTGGATCAGCTGAGTGCAGGTGTCATGGCAGCGTCCATACAGGCCGGATGCCGGCACACAGCAGAATACACAAACAGGACCAGACTCAGGGGTACTCAGCGACACGGGAGATGACGCTCGCGGTCAGTGCATTCATGCAGCCGCAACTGGGGCCATGACCTCTGGAGGCCTGCACACCAGCGCGCTGCTAAGTGAGATGCAGCTGAACGCCGATTCCTGACACTGTACCACGTACCACTAGCTTAAGGGAACACCAGTAGGTAAAAATATTTGTCTTCTCGGGGTGGTAGGTTTGTAGATGTAGGAATATGGATTGCTGTATAGCCTGTAGAGCCTCCAGCTAAGACAATATATAGTTACCAATCCTCCAGGGGCCAGGGCTGGTTCTACTGTCACCTTAATCCCAGTTAACAAACAGGGGGGAGTGGTCAGACTATGTCATAGGCAGTGTATCAACCTGACATGTAGACGCCAAGGTCCACCTATCCATCAAAACCAAGTCAATCCTAGAATAGGAGCGATGTACATGAGAGTAGAATGAGTAATTCCTAACTGCTGGGTGTTTGGAATGCCATGCATTATAAAGGTCATATTCACCCAGTAAATGGCAAAACCCAGAGGCAGATTCTAGGGGTGCAGCTGTTTTTAAAACAGTCGAGCGTGATCTATCAATATGGGGATCAACAACCATATTAAAGTCGGCGAGTATCATAATGGCACCTTTAACATATCTCTGGAGGACCGCGCACAATTTCCTGCAAAAAGATAATTGTCTGGAGTTGGGTGCGTAATAGGAAATTAGAGTAAAGTCAGTATCTTCAAGTCATCCCACTAAAATCAAATACCTCCCCTCTGGATCCGCATATTGGGAAACAACAAAAGGGCAGTGTAATGAAATAAGAATGGCAACTCCAGCTTTTTTGGAAGGGCCGCTAGCCATATAGCAATGGGGGTATCTTCCACCAGACAGACGGGGGGGTCAGAGCTCTTAAAATGTGTTTCTTGGACTGCAACAATATGCACTTTCATTTTATGAAGAGGATACAGCTAATCTCCGTTTATGCAGAGAGTTTAAACCCTTGGCATTAATTGAGGCAATATTAACCATAGTAACTATGCTGTTGAGATATTATAACAGACTAAAGAGTGAATGATATCTAATAATAGCGCACCTCTGACATACAAAGGGGAGGAGAAAGACAGAACATGAGACACAATCGGGGTGACAAACAGAAAAACAATAAACAAACAGACTCCAGGAGGAGCCTAAGTAAAGCACCAGAGAACAAACGCCTCACCCATTAAGTACAAGGGGTTAGTGGCCAACATCCCCTGCTCCTGTTGACTAAGTGGAATCAAACTTGATTCAAAACCTATTCATAAGAAGATAAGGGAAAGGAAATATGGGCAATAATATAATAAACATAACAGACATACTAACAACCATTAAGTATGATGTATAGATTAATGCAGAAGATAACAGTCATATGATCAAAAGAGTGTAAAGCAAATGAAACACTATGACAATATTATTATCACTACATGGAAGTTGGTATGAATGGTAAAGTCATCAACCAGTCCCGCTGAAGTCGACGGTCTGGAGAAAAGTCACACGAGTCTCTGGAGAGGTCCCATCTGGCCAGGAGCTTCATATCAGCCTCCACGATGGTGACAGATATAGTAGATCCCTCATTGGAGATCAACAGTTTAGTCAGGAAGCCCTATCGGTAGGCGATATTTTATTTTCGAAGGTTGGCTGTAATAGGCTGAAAGGAGCATCTTTTGGATAGAGTAGCCTGAGATAAGTCTCCAAAAATCCTTATACTTCACCAGTTTGGGAATGCTGATGTAGAGTATCCTGCTATTTAGTAGGCAATGCCGGTCCTATCACATAGGGAAGTTCCACACTGGGTATGCCAGCTGTGTATTTGAGGCTAAAAGTCCCCACTCACTTGCCAATATTGATTAAGTTGCTGCACTGCGATGGCTTCCACATGTGCCAGTATCTTAGGCTAGATGGCGGCACCGTGAGCTGGTGGGCACTGCATGCAGCCGCGAGGCAATGCAGAGGATGAGCAGCAAATTCCGGAGCTGCAGGGGACGCTGGTTACAATTGTGTGCCACAACTTCCGGGTTCGGAGCTTCTGGCTGCATTCCACCTGCATTCCACAGTCGTAATTGCGGTCATCTGATGCGTTTCTCTACCTTTGAAGGGGACGGTTTCATCAGAGGTATAGCTGATGGTATCCAGAGTCTCTATTTATAGCTACTATGGGTTCCTGATTGGTTATGACTTTAATGGTTATTCATTAACCTTTCCTGAGTCCTAGAACCAGCAGCCTTAGTTAAGAAACCAGCAGTTTGATATTATCTGTCGTGTGCCAACACCTTATAGCATATAGATATACTGTATGATCTTTAGTGCGATGGCTTTCATAATTGATTTAAAACAATACAAAAAATATATAAAATATAAACACATATAACTATAGACCCACAATGAGGTGCCAAATTAACTAGTGCTAAAACAATCATTAATATACATAAACTCTTTTGTTCATACAAAGTATTCATGTAGTGTTTTGATATATGGGTACATATCACAAATCAACACCCCTTAATATTCTAATTATATAAAAATAAGCTAATAAAAATCAATATTCAATTATTTCAGGGCAAGAGCTAGCTATATCAATATTCCTAAACATCCAGTCTAGTTTGTTATAACTATATATGTACCCAGATTTCCCAAAACTACATAACATACAAATATGTAGACTGTGGCAAACAATGCCATGAGACAATATATACAGATACTATAAGAGACAGGGGAGACCTGTATGCATGAAACAGAGTGGTCTTATTTAAATAGGGTGTATATACTTTAAGATGGAAATCACATCCATTAGGCCCATACAATATACATGGGCATTACATCTTTTAGAACCTTGATGGAAGATATATAGCTCCATATGAAAAGAAAAACTAAAAAGGAGAGGGGAGTAGAGATTCCTAGACATCTATTCAGGGGTGGACAGGAGGAGGGGCCAATATGGCACTCGTAAATACATTTTTAATATATATTATATGTTATTCAATTCTATATTTTCATTTAAGCCAAATGGTTCAAGAGTTTTCAATCTAAAAATCCAAAAGGCTTCCCTCCTACATAATAAATTAAAATGATCTCCACCCCTTTCTGTTATGTTAGTTTGCTCTAGGGCTATCACTTGAATGTTGGTTAAGTCACCATGTTCACAGGAACTGGTGTGCCCAGATAGACTATGTAAGGGGCTTTTCTTCAGTATGTTCCTTCTATGTTATAGGAAATGCACTTTCAGTTTCCTTATTGTGCGTCCCACATACTGGATGCTACAACCAAATTCTACCAGGAACACTACAGTTCAAAAACTGTTCTGTTGGAATCACTTCACCCGTTGTCTTAGATCTACAAGTCTTATTTCTAGGACTTATATTTTAACATGTCAGGCACCTACTCATGGCATATTTAAAAAATCCCTATGGTCTCAAACTCAACCAGTCCAAAGAATTAGCCTCCGTGGTAGTATTGATGGTAGTTATCCCTTTATTATTATTCTTGTTTTTGTTTTTATTCCTGTTCATATTGAACATACTCTGAGCTAGTTTGGACTGTAGGGTTTCTGATTTTTTGTAGACTACTTTTATTTTATTACCAATTTCTGATACCAATAGAGGGTCGATTTTTAGTAATGGGGTATTCTTATGAATAATTTGTCTGATTTGAGTAGCATGCGTGTTGTACTGTGTGACAAACACTTATCTTTGTATGTATTGACTACTACAGATTTATCTTTTTTGGTTTTATTTGTTCGATCTCTTCTATCCACTTCAGACAAAGCTTTTGTGAGAATATGGTCAGGGTATCCCTGTTCCTGAAAGGCCAAGTGTACTTTATTAACTTGTTCTCTATAGCTGGCTTCTCTGGAATAATTTCTTTTTATCCTAAGGAACTGGCTCTTCGGAATATTATTCTGCCATGCTTGAAGATGGCTGCTGCTGTACCTCAAGGAATTGTTAGTATCGACTGGTTTAAAAAAGGTTTCTGTATGTACACAGTCACCAGTGGACAGGAGCGCAATATCCAGAAATGTGATCTGATGGGGGTGAGTAATATGGGTAAATTTAAGACCATAACTATTGGTGTTAAGATGTGTGTCAAATGTGTGAATAGAATTAACACCCCCATCCAAAATAAAAAATAAATCATCTATATAGCATCCATAGAGGACCAGGTTCGCCCCAAGGTCTGCCCCCACGGATGAGCTCCTCCTCGAGTGCACCCATATATAGGTTGGCATAACTCTGTGCTAACCTGGTCCCCATGGCAGTGCCTCGTGACTGTAAATAAAATTTCTGGGCAAAAGTGAAGTAATTGTGCTCTAATATAAACTTTATGGATGCCACCAAAAAGGATTTTAGATGTTCAGCAACTGTATTATCCCTATCCAGAATATTCAAAATTACTTATAAACCCTTACCATGTGGACTATTTGAATATAAAGATTCTACATCACATGTCAGGAATTGATATGAATTTTTCCATTTGATCTCTTTAAGCATATTCAGAAACTGCGTGGTGCCCTTAGTATAGGATTTCAGCTGTACCACATATCCTTGAAGGTGTGCATCCACAAAGTGCGATAAATTAGAGGTGATGGACCCAATCCCCGAAATAATAGGGCGACCCAGGGGTGATATAAGTGTCTGGTGAATTTTGGGCAAATGATAATAAACTGGAGTGATGGGGTGAGGAGTAAACAAAAATTGGCAAGTGTCCCTGGATATTGCACCCCTGTCCTGTGCCTCATTCAACAGTATCCTGAGTTCTTTTTGGAATGTCGCTGTGGGGTTGGTGTGCAATATTTTATAAGAAAAAAGGTATTTGTTAGCTACCTATTTGCTTCTTTGATATAATCAGAGGTATTTTGCAGCACCAAGCCACCCCCTTTATCAGCCATTTTAATTGTTAAGCTCTTTTCTGTCATTAAAACCTTAAGAGCCTTCCTCTCATCATTAGTTAGATTGTCTTTCAAGGGATTTTTCTCAGGAGACTTACAGAGTTTTCTAAAGTCCTCCATGGTTGTATTGTAGAAGCCTACTACAGACGGGCCCTTAAATTGGAAGGGATAGAAATCAGACTTCTTTTTGAATAGTTTCCTCTCTTTTTTAGCTTCATCTGAAGTGAAAATCTTAACGGGGGTGATTTTCCCAGTTACATTCTCTAACATAAAGTCCTCTAGAATGTCAACTGCCTCTTTATCGGACTCACCCAGAACAATTGGCACTATACTTTTAATATATTTTTTTAATTTTAATTTTTTAAGGGCAAAATAGCGCTTTCTGCTTAAATTCCTTGTGAATCTATTGAGGTCCACAAATAAATTAAATAAATTGAGTTTCTTTGCAGGCGCATATTTAAGACGTTTACTTAGTAATATTTTCTCAGAGGCAGTTAATTCCCTAGAGGACAGATTAAAAACTCCCTTTGTGGTTATAGCTTTCTTTGATTTTTTTCCTTTATGATGTTTTCCTCCCCTACATCCTCTGTGTCCCTTTCCCTTCCTATTTTTGTATAATTCATGGTATGCCTGTTTAATAGATTTGATCTCTGTTGGTTTACTTCTAAAAAATTAGTCTTTTAATTTTCTTGACAGTTCTCCTGGCCTTGGGGGGTCTTTTGGGTTTTGCCCCTCCTCTTTCTGTGGAGTCAGGGGAATACTCATTCCTCATTAGACATTCATACTTATTCTTCAACACAACCCCCCGTGGTTCCTAGTTTGGAGTGGTCTTTTGAGGTGTATTTCTTCTCCTATCCACCTTTCACTTCCCTGTCACACTCCTCGATCTGTCCCTCATGAAGCCTTTTATATTATTCTTATGGTCCCTAGTATAGTTCCTAGTCATAGATCTGGAATAGTCACGCCTTCTATTATAGGTTCAGACAGTGTCAGTTTCATTGTCTCCTCTGTCTCGTTCTAATTTCTTATCCTTATTTGTGATAACTGATTTTTCATAGTCTTCAATTTTTGTATTTGCTCTAAGGTCCCTTTCTAGAAACTCCGCACTATTTTCATATGGCTTTAATAGATCTTGCTGTATAGTTTTAACCTTTGAACTCCTATAATCAATAAGGAGCTCCATTAATTTATAAGACCACCCATCCAAAATGGTATTCTAGGTATTCAAAAATTCTTCAGCCTCCTTAAACGATGCTGATTTAAATATACGGGCCCCCTCGGGATACACTTGTTATCTAGCTATCTCTGGAGGGTTGATTGATCCCACCAGTGTCATGTTTCAGCCATACATAACGTTTCTAATTTATTAAACAATTAATGCATATCCTTATTTTCATTAGTTGGAACACTCGCTTTTCCCTTCAATGGGTCCTGAGTATACTTATTTCTCTTTCTAGCCTCTCTGCTAGATACCTCAATGTGGTTATATTTACAAAACAAGCAGCCACACAACCAGACCTCAAAAGAGGGGAAAAAACAAAAATAGCAAATCAGTGGGCGCTAATGTGATTATTATATTTATATTACATTCGTCTTATGGAAGCCCACACAAGGAGGATCTGGATATCCACCAAAAATGTGTAGAAACAAAATATAAAACAATGTGGGCACTCAAAAAGATGAAAATGTAAAAACAGCTGCTGGTTTTGTAATTATACAATTTATTCAGAAAATATTCTATATAAAGTAAGTGTGATATCACTTAAAAAAATGTATGCAATACAACATGGAAACATTAAGAATATTAGGGATACATGTCCTTATAGCTTGGGACTTGCATGCTGAGTATGTAGTAGTGCCTGTCCGTACTTAAACTCAGCAACCTAAGCTATCGCCTAGGTGCGACTAAACCTCTGTTTAGGCAGAGAAATGGCAAAGATGAGGGAGGCTCCATCTGTAGCTAGAACTTTGTGGGCTAAATAGCAACATTTTGAAGGTGCCCTTGTCCCAGTGATTTAAGAGAGACTGCAGAAGTTGTTAATTAATTGCCCCATAATAATACCCTAGTTTATTTTATGAACCACAGCAGTGGCATAGTTCACATTATGCCACCTTATGGGGCTGCCAGTACACATTATGCAACTCAGTATCCCTAGTTCAAATTATGACATACAGTGCCCGCAGTTAATATTATACCACATTATAATGCCCCACATTACAATGAGCAGGTCCATGGGCATAACTAGATACATTGTAGGGCCAAAAAATTTTTTTGTAGGGGCCCCTATGTACCACACAATGAAAAATGTATACAACATGTAACTATGACAGGGAAGGTGGGCCCCACTCAGCTCTGGGCCCTATAGCAGCTGCACTGCATGGTAGCTAAGCCCTTGTTGTGATGTAGCCTGGGCAATAAGCACTGTGATGTAGCCAGGGGTTCCATTATTGTAATGCAATATTTAGTACAGAATGCTCATAATACATTTGTATTACACAAATAAAGAAATTGACTTCCTTATAAATATTCCTGAACTCTCAATTTGTTTTAAACTAAGAGGTCACATACAGTATACTGCAACCAAACCATCTATACACAACTCCCAGAGGTAAACATAGTGGTACTGTAAATACTCAATGGTGTAAAATATAATTACAGAATTAATATATTAAGAACATTAATAAATTATGAGGTCCATTTATCAGTGAGTTTTAGCCATTTAAAACTCATTGCATATGATAAATGGTTCTCCAGCCAATCAGCTCCTGTAATTTTTAAACAAATGACAGTTAAGATCTGATTGGCTGCAGCACCATTTATCATATGCAACAAGTTTTAAATATCTAAAACTCGTTAAGCAACGGGCCCCTAAATTTTAAGACATCAGCTGAGCTGATCTTTAATTTATAATCAATATAACATAACAAAATAACAATTTAAAAGAGTGATTCTATTCTAATAAACAATAAAATAGATAAGGTACAAAATCCTCTTGGCAACCAGTCTCCTGTGGCTAACTATGGACCAACTATGCAAAATTCAGGGTTTATATGCAATGCCTCTGTAAAGTGACAAAGAACAAAAGTAATGTCAGCAAATAGGTCTTTCAACATATGTGCTCTTCCTCTAAGTACTTATACGATTTCCTCTCACATTTTCATAGCGGCATAAAATGTCAGCGCAACTAGTAAATCAGTGAGAGATTGAATCAATTTCACAACATGATGTTTACTATTCTGGGAGAAGAGCATATACAAAAGGTTATACCACATAAATTGATACATGGGCACATTTCAGCAGCATGCTTTTAAAAGCATATTTCTATAGGTCTGTGCTGAAAGTTTTATATCAGCCTTTGGGAATTTTCTTGTAAATGTCCTCATAATAGCAAAAAGGTTTCTATGCAGCTCCTGATAATATATTGCAATGTCATCTGATATCCCATTTACCCATTACCCATTGCTACTTTCCTCGGCAGGTTGCCCTTACAGCACTGCGGATTAATCAGATTGGCCATTGAAACAATTGGAGATGTCTGATGCAATTTTGTTTGATATAATGTTACTAAAGATAAGACAACCTTAAAGAACAATGGTCCTTCATATTCAGTAGCCCAAAAAACTAAGACACCAAAGGTGATTGCAATTTGCAATCGGCACCTACCCAAATGAACATATATAAAAACAGACACTTAGTGATTCTGTGGGAGATATTTATCAAAGTTTAGAGAGAGACAAAGTGGAGAGAGAGGAAGTATCAACCAGTCAGTTTCTGTCATTTTTCAAACACAGTCTGTAAAATGACAGCTAGAAGCTGATTGGTTAGTACTTTATCTCTCTCTGGGCGGGATGTAGTAAAATACATTTGCAACCCCTCGCCGCCCACCGCAGCGATGTACTAGCATATGCGATTAACATTGCAATGCGTTGACAAAGGACCCCGTGATAGCTGTGAGAAGGTGTGCAGGGGGTCTCCGTCACCTCCCAGGGGTTTCTGTCACCTCTCAGCCTCGGGAGGTGATGTCAGTAGTCATTCCCGAGCAAGTTTGGGTTCCAAGACCATGGGCTGCCTGCACACAGGTATGCCGAGGGTGTGAGCGGCGCGGGGTGGCAGAGGTGGCGGGATGCGGTAAGAAGCCCACAGGCTTCTACAGGGTATTGCCATCAAAAGATGGCGAACCCTCCGCATCGATAAGTGGGCGGTCGGGGGTAGGTACATTTGAAAATGCAGTAAAACACCATTTTTTCCTTTAGTACATCCCACCCTCTATACTCTGATACATTTTTCCCGTTTGTTAACAATAGCAACAACCAACTAAATAGGATAATATTTTATTCTGTAAAATGCAAATATTACAACTATAAACCAATTTAGTTAGCATATAACAAATTCTTAAACAAACCATCAGACCATTTCTTTGTTTTCACATTCTTTTCACAGTATTCAGGGGCAAATATATTAAGCCTGGAGAAGTGATAAAGCGGTGATAAAGCAGTGATAAGTGCAAGGTGATAATGCACCAGCCAATCAGCTCCAATATGTAAATTTACAGTTAAAAGCTGATTGGCTGGTGTGTTGTCACCTTGCACTTATCACCGCTTTATCACCACTTTATCACTACTCCAGGCTTAATACATCTGCCAGTACTGTAAGTGTAATTCCTTTGAATCTTTGCATGCTAACACTACGTGGGATAATATGGAACAGAGACTTTGCTTATGTGTTAATGCGCCCTATAGATGTACTGTATGAGCAAAAATGGTTGTGGTTATATTTACTATAATAACCAGAAATGCGCACATCTTCACATTAATGTTACCTTTATCAGTCTGTAATTGTTTCACAAAGACAAACAATGAGAAAGCATAACTAATAGGTGAATAAGAGTAAAATAGAAAAAAAAATTACATTGTTTACTTCAGGAAAGCATAAAAGTCATTAGCTGCCAATAAATTAAAAAGAGCCATCTGATTTGAATATTTCTGTTGGCAAAGCAACAGTGGAATTAAATAGAGTAAAACATTTGTTTTCTGTGACATTCTGCAGTAATGTCAATTATTCCAAAGGAATTTTAACTATTGTTCTACTTTGGTTTATGGGACCTATGCTTTCTTTTACAAAATTTTACTGTATTCTATAGAGAATTTTTGCATTACTGTATACTGTATGTGAATTTACAAATACAGGGGCAGATTCCAAATTGTACAAAAAGCATTCTTATCTGCATCCACATTGTGTGTTTAGAATGTGCTGTGGAATTTTGGCTGTATTCAGAACCAGGCGCATTTCTGTGGCTGCACCTGTTCTATATATCCAATTCTGATGCCAGCCATCTTCACTCTCAGAGCAGATTTGCTGCAGCCAATTTTTTTGGTGCAAAAGATCCTTCTAAAATTGCCAGATCTCTGCATATGCTTAACCATAGTTCCTGACTTTATGGCTGCCCTCTCTCTCCGGTTGGCACAACTGGGGGAATAGCACGGCATAGGTGGAAGGCACCAGGGGTGTGATGGCGTGATTGCGTTATCATGGCCCTACACCCTGTTACACAATGCCAAGATTACTGGCACTGTACAGTGGGGGCGTTGCTACAATGACATAATTCAGAGCAAATTGTATCATCGGCCACCCGGAGTGGCCACTTTACTTGGGAAGTGAGCACCGGGGTGGACGGTGGGTAGTAACAGGAGCACCAACCGCAATTCAGGAGCCTCCTGGCTGTTACAAGAGAGTAGGCAAGTATGTTATTACCTCTTATTAGTACCACATTCAGACCGCATTGCACCCAAATTTTGTACATGGGTCTCTCCTGGATTCGACCCAGCTTAGTCCCCTTACAGACTGGTGGCCTGATTCAGCTTATTGCCTGGTTGTTGACATCTCTGCCAATATGTGTCGTGGCGGCATTTGTAGAACATATGATCGATCTCCAAGTGCTTCCTCTTCCTATCCAGTTATCTGGTGCTGGGTCGCTTCGACCCGGCTTACATGTTCACACGGCACAGTGAGCTGGGTTGAACACGTGTTCAACCATGCTTGCTACCAGAGTTAAAATACCGGGTCGCTCGACATGGGTTATTTCAACTGGCACCTTTCAGACTGCGCTGCAACACGGCATTCACATGCAATAACCCTGGTTATTGCTGGCAATCTGAAAGGGGTATAAGCTGCCTCTTTATTTATATGTCAACAGCACATCACAGCAAACTTATGTTAAATGTGATCATTCTATTGCTGCCCAGTTACACCAATTCAGCCACAAGTGGAGATCTGGATGACTTATGTGCTACTCTGATTATCCTGCAGATCCACAGAGATCAAATTACCATTCTCTCCATCACTTTTGTGACAATAACATGTATTGAATAGCACATAATACTTTTTGGACATTCCATCATAATAGCACACCCTTTGCATGTAAGTTAAAATATGAATATGACACAAATGACCATGTTTACAGTCCTCTGCTGCCCTGTAAAATACTTCATTTGGAACCTCAATAGAATTTTATAGATATTTTACAGTATAATGTGTGTCATAGGAAGCCTATTGTAGCTAATAAACCTCTAAAGATACTTTGTGCAGCTCAATTTTCAAAAGAGACTAAAAATCCCAGCAGAGTCTTTGCAGAAGACTGTTTGATATAATGGGAACTGGGAAGTATACTGATAAAAAGTGGTGAAAGATTGATCTAACAAAAACTGCAATATCAAATAATATTTTGATACTGTATGTGTCACTGGTATCTGTGAATGTCCTTGAGTGGCCCAGCCAGAGCCCAGACTTGAATCCGATTGAACATCTCTGGAGAGATCTGAAAATGGCTGTGCGCCGACGCTTCCCATCCAACCTGATGGAGCTGGAGAGGTGCTGCAAAGAGGAATGGGCGAAACTGTGCAAAGATAGATGTGCCAAGCTTGTGGCATCATATTCAAAAAGACTCGAGACTGTAATTGCTGCCAAAGGTGCGTCTACAAAGTATTGAGCAAAGTCTGTGAATATTTATGTACATGTGATTACTTCGTTTTTTATTTTTCATACATTTGCAAAAACCTCAAAAAAAAACTTTTTTCACGTTGTCGTTATGGGGTATTGTGTGTAGAATTTCGAGGGGAAAAATTTATTTATTCCATTTTGGAATAAGGCTGTAACATAACAAAAAGTGAAAAAAGTGAAGCGCTGTAAATGCTTTCCGGAATCACTGTAAATCTGTCTTTTATTTAAAATTACTATACTGTGTATATGTATCTTTATTTATATGAATATATATCACTTGTATCAAATTGATGGAAGTGAGAACTTTACCCAAGATAGAGAGGACATGTATTAAGACTTAAACACACACAAGGAGAGATGTATCAAACTATCTAAAGAGGAGAAGTTGTCCATTTAAACAACCAGATTCTAAGGGGTTTATTTACCAAGTGTCAGGTTTTAAATCCCGGCTATTGCGATAATGTTTATGCCCAAAATTTAAAATGTCAATGCTTTGACTCAGGGCCGTTTCTAGACAATTTGAATCCCAGTGCAAACAGTAAAAAATGCGCTCCCCCCATAGACATAAAAAATACTATTTTGCGCACGCCTGTGAGGGGGCATGGTCTCACCAAAAATGGGCATGACCTTGAAGAAAAAAGATGACCTTACACCCCAGTTTTTGACCCAGCAACAACAGACCTTGGCCACCACAGGAATAAATAAAAAAATCCACCATATTAAGCCCCACACAGTAATGCCCCTTGCACCATATTATTCTGCACCATATTGTGCCATACACAGCAATGCCTTAGATACATTATGCCCTACAGTAAAGCTTCTAATTACTTTTAAATTACTTGCTCATTGCCAGGGGTTTCATGCGCTGGGTGTCAAGCTTGTTTCCAGGGGTTTCATATGCTGGGTGTCATGCTTGTTGCCAGGGGTTTCATGAGGTGGGTGTGATGCTCATTGCCAGGTGTTTCATGCTCTGGGATCCATGCTCGTTTCCAAGGGGAATGCTTGTTGTCAAAGGGAATGTTGGTTGACAAGTGATTCGCTAGCCCGCCAGTACTGATATCATGCTGCCCCTCCTCCCTAGTACTCCGTTTGGGGGGAGGAGTATCACAGACTAATACGGTTGCAACGTGATGTCACGACGCAACCGCATCATTCCGCGAAAATCTGACCCCCCGAGCAGAGTACTCGAGAAGAGGAGGGAGGAGGAGGAGCAGTAAGGGGACAAAGTACAGCGTTGGTGCCCCATGTGGTTGCACAGCTCGTTCACCACAAGAAACTGCACTGCTTTTACTAGTCATACTTTGCTAGTAATATCATCACCCTTTTCAGTTTTGTGCATAAACAGGATTGGAAGCACTGGGTTTTAGAACCCGACACCTTATAAAAAAAAAACCTTGGTATCATTTATTAAGTACACTCTATAAAATGTTAGCTAGAAGGTGATTGTTTGCGATGGGCAAATTCTCCACCTCCTCTCTTTACAAATTTTTATATATCTCCCTTTAGTGAGAGTTTCAATATTGCAAGAGCTCTTGGGCCTAATTCAGACCTGATTGCAGCGCAAAATTGTTCTCTAATAGGCAAAACCATGTGCACTGCAGGGAATAAGGGGGCAGATGTAACATGTGCAGAGAGATTTAGATTTAGGTGAGTTGTATTGTTTCTGTGCAGGGTAAATACTGGCTGTTTTATGTTTACACTGCAATTTATATTTCAGTTTGAACACACCCCACCCAAATCTAACTCTCTCTGCACATGTTAAATCTTCCCCACCTGCACTGGACACATGTTATATCTGTCCCACCTGCACTGCACACTGTAACGATCGCGCACAGTACACAAATGTAATAATAATAATAATAATAATAATAATAATAATAATAATAATTAAGAGAGGGGACCCACAATATCCCTGAAAACATAAGTGCAACATATGCTGAGTGAACAAAAATCAATAAAATAAAATGAAAAATAGCAGAGTGGCAGCAATATACAGTATATATAAATGTGTGCCAGACTATTTTTGCTGGTTTTGGTTCTAATTTGTCATCCGGGTTTGGTATTTGGTTTTGCCTAAATGCTGTGACTGGTTTTGGGTTTTAATTTTTTTTTAACAAATGACAAAACAAGTTAAAATCACATCATTTGACCCATTTTTGTTCCTACAGTATTATTAACCTCAATAACATTAATTTCCAGTAATTTCCAGTAAATTGTACCCATCTCACAGCTCTCAATATTGCTTTCATCCAGTTTAGGCCACAGGCTCGAACTGGCTGGTTACAAAGTGACAGAGCAGTGGCGCAAACAATTTATAACACATCTATGAAACATTGCCACACAGAAGTGGCAGAAATGAAAAGTGGTGCAGGATGGAATTGTCCTTGGGGCTGTGACACCAACCCTTATGTTGGATATTAAAAAGGACATGCACAGTTTAACAAACCAAGCACTTCGGCGACAGGGACTGCCACTTTTGACTCTGAAGTGCTTTGTTTGTTTGGTCCCACACAAAATTAGCTACCAATGGACTTAAGGCAGCTAAGTTAACAGCTCTGCAGTGACAAGATGTCATCATCACTGCCATCCTCATCCTCATTAGTGTATACGTCATCCTCACACAATTTCAATTCATCCCCACTAAAATCCACCATTACAGAAGTCTCTGACTTTGATGTAATAGTCAGTAAAGGTCTTCCTCGTGGAATGTGTCATTCATTTTGACGAACATTATCTTTTCCACATTTTGAAGAAGTAGCCTCCTATGCTGATAAGATTTATGGCTGTGATGAAAATCCTTTAAGAGTACACACTAAAGGGTGGAAAAGCTTAAGTACCGCAAAGCTAGTTTGTACATGGGCCTCCAAATTGACTTTCTTTCCTTCTAGTATTGAAAGCGACTCTGTGACATGGTGTCATGAAATAATCCTCCATTATTCTTTGGATAGTGGCCGTATTCGATAGTGTTACAGTAGAGGTGTCACGAATTGTAAGCCAATTCTTCTAGACACGACCAGATGTCAACATTTTTTTACATTATTTTTTTTTCTTTTTGTAACTGGCAGCTCGACACACACTGTCTGGAGTCACGGGACTTTCAAGAAGAGAACAATATATTTTTTATTCTTTTCCTTTTTTGTCTTTTTTCTACTTTTTAAGTTTTTATATGTATGGGAAGTGAACAAAGCGCACTGAGTTACAGCGCACTGGAGTGCAGTGCACAGAACAGTACAAACAAAACAAATTATACAACACTATTTATTTTATTCATTTTTTTCCTTTTTAACTTTTTTATATATACGTGAAATGAACAAAGCACACTGGGGTACAGAGTATTGAGGTGCAGTGCGCAGAACAGGACAAACAAATTATAAAATATATTTTTTTAATAATTTTTCTATTTTTAAGTTTATTTTAACTTTTTTATATATGTGAAGTGAACAAAGCGCACTGGGATACAGTG